>NC_057813.1:532802016-533064256 GCF_018294505.1 Triticum aestivum | reverse complement strand
GACGCACGGGCGGCGGGGAGCACGGCTACGACGAAGGCACGGCGATGGTGGCGTCGGCCATGGCGGGGGAGCGTGAGGGGGAGGAGCTGGAGAGGAGAGGGGGTGTCTGGGGGGTTCGGGGGAGCGAGGGAGGCCGGTCCACGACGTCACTGGGCGAGGGGAGCGGCGAGGCGGCGAGCAGGTGCGTGGCGCACGCTGCGGTCGCCGTCGGGCATCTGCCTGCCTGCCTGGCCGGCAAGCAGCTCGCTGGAGCGGTGCTGGGCTGGGCCGGTAGGTGGGCCGGGAGCAGGCGCCAGGTAAGTTTTTTTCCATTTCTTCTGTTTTCTGTTTTTTTTAATACTTCTGCAACTTTGTTGAATTAAATAAAATACTTAGGCTACTCCTAAAATCACCAAACTACTCCTGGTCCATAGTTGGATTATTTCCAACATGAAACATTTTAGTTTGGAGATATTTGAGCATTTAAATATTTTATATAATTCTAAATGCCCAAATTCAAATATTTATGATTTAATTCAAAACCCTAAGATGGCCTAGGAAAATGTGCACCACTTTTGGCAAAGGTTCTGAACCAAGACAAAAATGATGGGCATTTTAGAAGGGCATTTCAGGTTCATTGAAAAAGTTTTTAGTAAACCCTAGTTGGTTTCAGAGGGGACTGGGGGTTCTGTCATCCCCATTTCAAGTTTCTGATGAAAGAGTAAACATGATGCAACACTCTAATGCATGGCTAACTAGGATGTGACAAAGAGAAAGTATGTTAGCTTATGCCTCTCCCTCAAATAGAATTGCAATAGTGATTACCGGTCTAGTAACATAGTCAATTGCTTAGGGACAATTTCACAACTCCTACCACCACCTTTCCACACTCGCTATATTTACTTTATTGCATATTTATCTAAACAGACCCTACTTTTTTATTTACGTGTTCTTTATTATCTTGCAAACCTATCAACCAACACCTACAAAGTACGTCTAGTTTCATACTTGTTCTAGGTAAAGCGAACGTCAAGCGTGTGTAGAGTTGTATCGGTGGTCGATAGAACTTGAGGGAATATTTATACTACCTTTAGCTCCTCGTTGGGTTCGACACTCTTACTTATCGAAAACTGTTGCGATCCCCTACACTTGTGGGTTATCAAGACCTTTTTCTGGCGCCGCTGCCGGGGAGTCATAGCGTGGGGTGAATATTCTCGTGTGTGCTTGTTTGCTTTATCACTAAGTAATTTTTATTTGCTGTTCTTAGTTGTTCTCTATCTTTAGTTATGGATATGGAACAAAAAATACCAAAAAATTAGAGGTACTTGCTACTAATGTAGATGGGGTAACTCCTAAAACCCCCGATTCTGATTATGTGAAAGATATTATGTACTATTTTGATAATCCTGAGAAAACCCTGTTCAACTTTATAATGGGAGACACATTGGATCAACGTGAATACTTTAGGGATTACCGCTCGACACAAAAAGGGAAACTATTATGGGATCAATTTATTATGTTGCCTTGGTATGCCTGGGATCTATGCTTGAGATATGATATTACTTGTTGCTCTAGGATGAAGGCTCCACACCTTCCCTTTTCATGCAAATTTAATGATAATGAAACCTTAGCTTCTTATGCTAATGGTATATATGATTACTATGATGTTGAACAAATAGAAGAATTTGTTGCTTTTATGGGTGCTTATGAGATTGAATCTATGTTTAAAGCGTTTGACAATTTTGATGATTCAATTTATAGGCCTGAAAATCTTGCTATACTTAGATATTGCTATGAAAATATGAATACAATTACTATATTAATGCTTTTATGAAGAAAGTCTCCGCTGTCCAAGAAGAGATTAATATTTTGCAGGAAGCTATGGAAGAAGAAATTGATGAAACTATGAGTTCATTGGTTGAAAAAGATGAGGAGGAGAGCGAAGAACAAAAGGAGGAAGAGCAGATTGATCACCCGTGCCCACCTTCTAATGAGAGTAACTCTTCAACTCATACATTGTTTAATCCCCCTTCGTGTTTTTACTTGAGCGAAGACCCCCCGGCAAGGGCGCCAGAAATCCTTCTTGCTACGTCTTGAGCTTGCGATGGTTTTCCTTGAAGAAGAAAGGGTGATGCAGCACAGTAGCGTAAGTATTTCCCTCAGTTTTTGAGAACCAAGGTATCAATCCAGTGGGGGGCATGCCCTGCCCTAGGGGGCACGCCGGGCACCCTCGTGGCTGCCTCGCTTGTTTCTTGACTTGCACTCCAAGTCCCCTGGATCACGTTTATTCCAAAAAGATCGCTCCCGAAGGTTTCATTCCGTTTGGACTCCGTTTGATATTCCTTTTCTTTGAAACACTGAAATAGGCAAAAAACAGCAATTCGGGCTCGGCCTCCAGTTAGTAGGTTAGTCTCAAAAATGATATAAAAGTGTAAAGTAAAGCCAATAAACATCCAAATCGAGTAATATAATAGCATGGAACAATCAAAAATTATAGATACGTTGGAGACGTATCAGCGGTTCAGCCGCACTGGTCCTTGACCCCATTATCGATGGATTCCACCTCACACGAGTCCTTATGGAGGGTGGCAGCAGCCTGAACCTGCTTTATCAGGACACAATGCACAAAATGGGTATCGATCCCTCAAGGATCAAGCCCACCAAAACCACCTTTAAAGGTGTCATACCAGGTGTAGAGGCCTGTTGTACAGGCTGAATCACACCGGAAGTGGTCTTCGGATCCCCGGATAATTTCGGAAGCGAAGAGTTAATCTTCGACATCGTCCCCTTCCACAGTGGTTATCATGCATTGCTTGGACGAACCGCATTCGCTCGATTCAATGCAATGCCACACTATGCTTACCTCAAGCTCAAGATGCCCGGACCTCGCGGTGTCATAACAATCAATGGGAACACAGAGTGCTCCCTCCATACTAAGGAGCACACCACAGCCCTTGCAACAGAAGTACAGAGCAACCTTCTTAGGCAGAGCCTCAATTCGGTAATAAAACCCCGGACAACATCAAGCGAGTCTGAACTACTCTGCAACAGAACTGTCCGGCTCGTCCAGAGCTCACCTAGCAATGCAGCCTCCGTCTTAGTCCCAATCAAGCGGTGAAATTCGTGCCGCGCGTACATAACTATGCACTTAAAATACCATGGGCATAGATGGAGGCATGGCTAGACTATGGTCCACACCGCGTCTCAACTGCTCCTGGATCCGCATACCTTCACTTTTTTCCTCCTTTCAGGTTTTCTCTTCTTGAGGCTTTTCGGATAACCTGATCATCGGACCCATCACGGAAGGATACACCAAGAAAAAAGGGGGCTTTGACGTATAAGGGAATTTCCAAGTGGTCTCTGCTAATGATCGGTATTCTTGTTTTACGTACCCGCACGCAGCCCACTCTTGGTAATGGCATGTTAAATAGCCTTACTCGCTTCTTGCAATACTTGTACAGATACGCTTTGACGTATTACTCAAATTACAATGGAAAATAACTTGCAGCGTCCGCTCTTTACTTAACTTTTTCCTTGTCTTTGTATTCACTTCATTCCTACAATCTTGTACGGTTTAATTCGCCAGGGGCTTCAGTGTACCCCATAACACGGCAAGAAAGTCCGAACTCTTTATAGTATAGTTCGGCACCCCGAACTTATAGCATTATATGCATTAGCTCTGAATCATGTCTTTGGTTAAATGTTGGGTTTGCCCGGCTCCCATGTTTTGCTACGTTATGTTCCGCTATATTGGCTAACGCGGCACAGAGAGAACTACTATGATTGTGTCCCGGTTCTTCCGGAAGAGCACCTTAGTAGAGAAAGCCGAAAACTGGCTGTCATGATGCGGCGAGAGCTGGTCGCTGTTCGAGAGGTTTCAAATCCTTAAAGATTTTTTCCGCTTTATGCGAGGAATCGGTTTTTGTATGATTTAGGCGTGTATAACGCCCCAAGTTCGGCCTTCCGAATACCAGGGCTATGCCAAAAATTTAAAGTTATAGAACTCCTATGGTAAGTGAGGGTGATAAAGCCGTATAGTCCGATTGCCTTGTTCGTTGCGCTAAACACCTCCTTAAAGGACCAAAGACATGGATAAAGAGTGTTTAGATTTATCCTGAACACCCCTGTACTAACTACGTGGGGGCGGAAGCCGACGACTGGCCAACTCTCAGATTTCATAAACGGCCGCACAGGAAGGAAAATTTTAAATAAACAAGCAATATATTGCATAACGAAATCGTTTTATATTACATGATAGGATAAAATGAATGTATTCAATCAAAGATTACATCCTTTGCACATTGCTCTGCCACAAGGCGGGATCCCTCTAGGACACTGTCATAGTACAGTTTGTGTCGACGGTGCTCCTTGCCCTTCAGCGGTCCGTCGGTCATCAATGCCGTGGCATCCATCTTTGCCCAGTGCATTTTCGCACAGTCAAAGGCCATTCACGCACCTTCAATGAAAACTGACCACTTTATGACTTCAAGTCGTGGGTAGGCACTCACAAGACGCTTCACGAGTCCAAACTAGCTGCTGGGCATGGGCTCGGCAGGCCATAACCGGACTATGAGGTCCTTCATGGCCAGTTCGGCCGCCTTGTGCAGCTCGACCAGCTGTTTCAGCTGATCGCTCAAAGGCGTCGAATGTTCTGGCCCAAGGTACTGAGACCAGAACAACTTCTCCGTCGAGCTCCCCTCTTCGTCTTGGTAGAAATCTGCGGCATCTAATATGCTACACGGCAGATCCGCAAACGCTCCTGGAGAACTCCAAATTCGGGTAAGTAAAAAGTATGTCTCCTTCACATGCTTGCTTTGCATAAGAAAACCCTTACCTGCGACAATCTTTTTGGCCGCCTGGACTTCCTGGAGGGCCCTCTGGGCTTCGGCTCTAGCATCTTGCATGCTCTGGAGGGCCTTGGCATGCTCGGACTCTTGAGTCTTAGAGTCATGCTCCAAGGATTCGTACTTCTTGACGGCATCCTGGAGCTCTTGCTGGACTTCGCTGACCCGGGCATCCAGCTTCTCGCATGCGGCACGTTCCTTGGCCGCTCTGTCTTCGGCCTCAGCTAACGCCTTCTTAAGGGCCGCCACCTCGGTCGTGGCACCTAATACAGTTCATAACGCTTTAACCAGCACGAACCATTTATCCTTCATAAGTATACATGCAGGGTATTGCATACCTTGGCTTTCCTCCAGCTGCCGCTTCACGAGGCCGAGCTCTCCCTTGGTCTGCTCTAGGCTTTGCTTTAGTCCAGAGACCTCCGCAGTACGAGCGGCAGCGGCTAGCAGCGATGCCTGCTTATTCACATAGACATCTTTTGTTAGACTCCTGCGAATATTATTTGATCCTCTGTTCGGCCTTTTCTTTCTGAACACCAAACAGAGCATCAGGGGCTACTGTCTATACTGTGACATTTTATCTCAATTTTATTACTTACCTCAAAGCCAGTTAGAAGGCTAGCGCAGGCTTCAGTCAGTCCGCTCTTGGCGGACTGGATCTTCTCAATCACCCTACTCATAAGAGTACAGTGTTCTTCATCAATGGAAGTGCCATGAAGTGCTTCTAGCAAGCTGTCCAGTGCCTCTGGATAGACAGAGGTCATCGGTACAGACGGCTCCCCCCTATTAGGGAGAGGCTGCTTGCCTGAATCCGAAACCACTCGGGTTTCTGGAGCCGTATTCGGTTGGGGGCCAAACTGGCTGCGGCCCCCAATATCAGCGTCCATGGGGGCCTTGCCTCCCATGTGTTCGGCAACCGGGGTTTCACCCTTCGGCGTCTCCGGAATGGTCTATCCTTGGCCTGGTATCCTTTGAGACAACACTTCGGTGTTGTCTGCGGCCTTAGGGGAGGAGGCCGTCAGAAGAGACTCGTTGTTCATCGCCGACGGGTCCAGCGATCCCTCCAAAGAGGAGGGTATCTCGATGTTGGATTTGGCCGGACTGCAGGTGCATGTCTGGCACAATAAGAAGCGATAAAGCCAATAGACCGGAAATACTATTGTGTCCGGATACTTACGATTTGGCCAGGGGCTTGACCCGGGGCTCCCACTCCTCGCCGCTGTTGGTGGCTGCAGCGGAGTAGTCCGAAAGGAAGGTTTTCCCCTCTTGGATGCCTCGGCCTCCCCGTGTGTGGAGGCCTTCCTCTTCTTCCTCCCCCCAGTAGGGGGGGGTGGATTTCCTCCTCGTCGTTGTCGTCTTTGGTGGAGGAGTGCGTCTTGGCGTCTTCGGACGTCATGTCCGAAGCACCCTTGTGTCGGAGACCATCTCTGGTCCCCGTAGCCGTATTCTTGGCCTTCTTCTCCGGCACCTCATATGGCGCCGAAAATAGCATCCTCGTCAGAAGAGGTGATTCTAGATCTTCAGGTAGTGGAGCCGGATAGTTGATCTACTCCGCTATCGTTACCCAGGCCTGAAAGATTGGCATGGAGGCCTAGGTTCCTCCCGCGCATATGTTAGTAAAAGGCATATCTTGCAAATATGAAAACTTACCGGATTAGCTCGGCGTTTTGTGCTGAGCCCGCAATCTTTGGTCGGGGGCGGTGGTACCTCGCTGGCCTTGAAGAGCACCATCCAGATGTCTTCGTGTGTCGTGCCGAAGAGCTCTAGCAGCGTCTGGTGTTCGGCCAGGTCAAACTCCCACAAATTACAAGTCCGTCTCTAGCATGAAAGAATTTGGCGAAAGAGCATGACTTGGATCACATTGACGAGCTTGATTTTCTTGCTCACCGTGTTTTGGACACATGTCTGGAGTCCAGTCAGTTCTTTCACTGAGCCCCAAGCTAGGCCCTTCTCTTGCCAGGAGGTGAGCCGCATGGGGACGCCAGATCGAAATTCAGGGGTCGCCACCCAGTTGGTGTTGTGGGGCTCGGTGATGTAGAACCACCCCGATTGTCACCCCTTCACGGTCTCCACAAAGGAGCCTTCGGGCCAGGTGACATTGGGCATCATGCCCACCATGGCGCCTCCGCACTCCGCTTGTTGGCCGCTCACCACCTTTGGCTTCACGTTGAAAGTCTTCAGCCATAGGCTGAAGTGAGGTGGGATGCGGAGAAAGGCCTCGCACACGACAATAAATGCCGAGATGTTGGTGATGGAGTTGGGGGCTAAACCGTGGAAGTCTAGCCCATAGTAGAACATTAGTCCGCGGACAAACGGGTGGAGGGGAAATCCCAGCCCGCGGACGAAGTGGGAGAGGAACACTACAATTTCCTGGGGCTCTGGGGTAGGGACGACCTGCCCCTTGGCCGGAAGCCGATGCGTGATGTCCTTGGACAAGTATCCGGCCTCCTGGAGCTTCTTGATGTCCTCCTTCTTAACAGAGGAGGCCATCCACTTGCCTCCCGCGCCGGACATGTTTGGAATTTTTTTGCGGAGAAGGCAAAAGTTTGGGCGTTGGATCTCGAGAATGGATGAGCAGAGGAAGGAGAAGGTGTGGGTGAAAGAAGGAAATCTTTATCCCTTTATAAAGGCAGTAAGATCATGAGCCTCCCCACATGCCCTAAAACTCGCTTATTCCCGAAGCGCCGTGCTAATGGCACGGTTGGGTTACCCATTCCCGTATTGATGAGCATCCCGTGATAAGGGGACACGATCTCTGCTTCGACAAGACGTGCCAATAAAACCGCCTCGCGAAACATGTAGTGGCAGGTTGGAAAAACTGTTCGAATAATAACCGGGCCGCGGCGTGATGTCACGCTATGAAGAAACTGTCAGCAGATTAGATTCGTGAAATATTATACTCTCCACGGTGGTATGTGGAATTTGTTTTGCAGAGCCGGACACGATTCTTGTGTTCAAGATCTACTTTGGAGTATTCGGAGAAGGAACCCACCTTGCAATGTCGAAGACAATCTGCAAGCCGGACTCATCGTCATTGAAGCCCGGTTCAGGGGCTACTTAGGGAGTCCTGGATTAAGGGGTCCTCGGACAGCCGGACTATATGTGTATGCCGGACTGTTGGACTATGAAGATACAAGATAGAGGATTTTGTCCCGTGTTCGGGTGGGACTCTCCTTTGCGTGGAAGGCAAGCTTGGCAATTCGGGTATGTAGATTCCCTTATCTGTAACCGAGTCTGTGTAACCCTAGCCCCCTCTGGTGTCTATATAAACCGGAGGGTTTAGTCCATAGGACAGGAACAATCATAATCATAGGCTAGCTTCTATCGTTAGCCTCTGCGATCTCGTGGTAGATCAACTCTTGTAATACTCATATCATCAAGATCAATCAAGCAAGAAGTAGGGTATTACCTCCATAGAGAGGGCCCGAACCTAGGTAATCATCGTGTCCCCCGCCTCCTATTACCATTAGCCTTGGACGCACAGTTCAGGACCCCCTACCCGAGATCCACCGGTTTTTACACCGACACCAGGGCCCACCCAGGCGAATGCCCTCGTCATCTCCCTCCATGCACTCGCAGACATTCAGACGGAGAAGACTATGCTACTGCCGGTGACGATCAACGGCAAGCGGTTCCTCGCCCTCCTGGATACGGGCTCCACCCATAACTTCCTGCTCGGGGCCACCATGCGCCGCCTGGCACTACAACCGATGGGCGGGGAGCAGCTACACGTTACCATGGCCAACGGTGACCGTCTCCACTGCCAGGATATTGCTCGTCATGTCCCCATCATCATCGGCGACGAGCACTTCACCGTCACCTGCGTTGGTTCGACTTGGGCTTCTTCGACTTCATCCTCAGCGTCGACTTTTTACAGAATCTATGTCCCATCCTCGGGGACTTCGATGCCATGATGATGATTTTATAGCGCCTGGGTCGCCGCATTCGGTGGGAGGGCGTAGGGGGCACCTCCCCAGCGGCTCCTCGGCCCCAATTGACGGTGGCCGCCATCGATGCTGAGCATCCCCTATTGGCTAGCCTGTTGCAGCAGCACAATGACCTCTTCGACGAGCCACACGCCCTGCCACCAGTCCGGCCCTACGACCACCACATCCACCTACTGCCGGACACAGCTCCCGTCGCCATGTAGTCGTATTGCTACCCCTAGCTGCAGAAGGACAAGCTCGAGCGGCAGTGTGCAGTCATGCTTGCCCAGGGCAACATCCGGATCTCGACATCACCGTTCTCCGTGCCGATGCTCCTCGTGTGCAAGGCTGATGGTTCGTGGCACTTCTGCATCGACTACCGTGCTCTCAGCGCCAAGACATCCAAGGAGAAATTTCCTATCCCCGTTGTGGATGAACTCATGGATAAGCTACACAAGGCACACTTCTTCACCAAGCTCGACCTCCGTTCGGGATATCACCAGGTGCGGATGCACCCGGATGATGTCGTGAAGACGGCCTTTCACACTAATCATGGCCACTTCAAGTTCTTGGTGATGCCCTTTGGCCTCTCCAATGCCCCGGCGACATTCCAAGCATTGATGAATGAGGTGCTCCGCCACTACTTGCGCCTGTTTGTGCTTGTTTTCTTTGGTGACATTCTTATCTACAACTCATCATTGGAGGAGCACCTGCAGCACATGGCAATCGTCTTCAATGAGCTTCAAGCGCACCATCTACACCTCAAGCACTCGAAGTGCTCGTTCGGTACGACATCTGTCGCCTATCTCGGCCATATCATCTCGGCAGAGGGCGTCTGTCGGTGTCAAAACCGGCGGATCTTGGGTAGGGGGTCCCGAATTGTGCGTCTATGCGGATGGTAACAGGAGACAAGGGACACGATGTTGTACCCAGGTTCGGGCCCTCTTGATGGAGGTAAAACCCTACGTCCTGCTTGATTAATATTGATGATGTGTGTTACAAGAGTAGATCTACCACGAGATCAAGGAGGCTAAACCCTAGAAGCTAGCCTATGGTATGATTGTTTTTTCGTCCTACGGACTAAAGCCATCCGGTTTATATAGACACCGGAGAGGGCTAGGGTTACACAGAGTCGGTTACAATGGTAGGAGATCTACATATCCGTATCGCCAAGCTTGCCTTCCATGCCAAGGAAAGTCCCATCCGGACACGGGGCGAAGTCTTCAATCTTGTATCTTCATAGTCTTGGAGTCCGGCCGATGATGATAGTTCGGCTATCCGGACACCCCCTAGTCTAGGACTCCCTCAGTAGCCCCTGAACCAGGCTTCAATGACGACGAGTCCAGCGCGCATATTGTCTTCGGCATTGCAAGGCGGGTTCCTCCTCCGAATAATTTATAGAAGATTGTGAACACCAGGATAGTGTCCGGATCTGCAAAATAATTTCCACATACCACCGTAGAGAGAATAATATTTACACAAGTTCAATCTGCTGACGTATTTCGTGGCGTGACATCACACCACTACCAAGCCTTTACTCGAATTGTTTTTATCATACCACCTCAGTGCGTTTAGTGAAGCGGTTTCCTTGGCACGTCTTGTCGAAGCAGAGATCGTGTTCCCCTTATTCCGGGATTCCCATTAATACGGACATGGGTAACCCAACCGCGCCCGTTGCCACGCCCCCTCCATCGAAGGCGGGTTCCAAACGGTCACGGGGACGGCTCTCGGTATTCTTCCTCTTTATAATGAGACCAAGGTCAGTTCTTTTTCTTCAATCCTCAATCAAATCCGCCCCTCGCCCCCGAGTTCCAACACCCAGGGCTCCAGATT
Source organism: Triticum aestivum (assembly GCF_018294505.1). Taxonomy (NCBI): domain Eukaryota; kingdom Viridiplantae; phylum Streptophyta; class Magnoliopsida; order Poales; family Poaceae; genus Triticum; species Triticum aestivum. The sequence continues at coordinate 533,053,677 of NC_057813.1, read as the reverse complement.
CGGTTACCTTCAACCTTCGACAATGTCCGGCTCCAACCTACAGGGATGGTGGATGCCCTCTTCCGTCACGGAAGAAGACGTGTTAAAGCTGAGAGACGCTAGGTAATTGACCTACGAGATTTCGCATAGGCTGTCTGCCCGAGGGCAAGTTATTCCTACTCCCGAGCCCGGTGAGAGCGTTGTGTTCGTGTCTCACCTCCGTCGGGGTTTAGGCTTCCCGATGGATCCCTTCGTGAGGGGGCTCATGATTTAATATGGGCTGGAATTCCATGACTTGGCTCCGGAGTCCATCCTTCACATCTCATCGTTTATTGTCGTTTGCGAAGCCTTCCTCCGCACTACCCCTCACTTCGGCTTGTGGCTCAAAACCTTCAATGTGGAGCCGAAGATGATTGAGGGGCGTCAGGTAGAGTGCGGAGGGGCGGTCATAAGCAAGAGGGCCGATGCTCCATGGCCCGAGGGCTCTTTTCAGGAGGAGCTCGGCTTGTGGCAACATGAGTGGTTCTATATCACCGCTCCAAGGGGCAGCAGGCAGAAGCCGCCGCCCGTCTTCCGCTCGGGCCCTCCACAACGGCTGATGTCATGGGTCAACAAGGGGCTTAGCTGGGGGCCGTCCAAAGACGTACCCCTGTTACAGGACCGGATTCGAGACCTCCAAGAAAGGGAGATTAATATGGTGGTGGTGGCGCAAGTAATGCTGATGCGGCGCCTTCTGCCCTGCAAACGTCGCCCCCTCCGCCTGTGGGAATTTAATCCGGAGGGGCCACGAGCTCTCCAACACTTCATGGGTTTGACACCCGCGGAGATGTACAAACTGTTCTTCGGATCGCAAGAGATGCGTCTGGACTTGACTGAGGACGCCGGCCTAAGCTGCAATCACCCGGATACTCAAGTAAGTAGTCCTGTGTTCGGACACATTGTCCATTTATTTATCATGGGTTTGCCTTTTAACCAGCTATCCCTTGGACAGGAGTGGATAGCGCAAGCAAAACTGATACGGTGTCCGGCCCCCCTCCCTGAGACCACGCCGGATCCCGTGTTAGTCAAAATGTTGGGGTTTGCGCCTTCGGAGGAGGGCGAAGGGGGGCACAGGGAAACTACCACCTCCGCCAAGGAGGCTTTCAGTAAGGGGGGAACCGAGAGTCCCTCCTTCCAGGGGGAGAAGAGGACTGCTTCCGAAGACCCGGAGGCCAAGGCTTCAAAGCGGGGAAAGAAATCTGCACCGGAAGGTCCTGTGCCGGGAAGGGCCCCAGCCGCACAGTCTCCCCATAGGAATCAGCCCTCCAGCGAGCCGTAAGTAAAAAGGGGGAAATTTTGTAATAGGGAACGCCCCTATATTATTTCCAAAGGTAACCGAAGTTTTCACCTTGTAGTTCGGATCTCAGACCATCTCAGCAGAGCTCAACTTCGGTGGGGACCTTCGTCCAGAGATGATGGAAAGCGAGACGCCTCCATCTGCCACCCCGTCGGGCGGGGCGGACAACCCTGAGGTGTCGTCACGGAGGGTCTCCCCGTGTCCAGCTGGGCCGGAGAGTCCGGCACCCATTGGAGTACGGCCGGTGGAGCTGCAAGATGTGCTCAAGAGGGCGTTTATCTCGGAAGATCACTGCACATTAATGAGTACGGTGATTGAAAGGATCTCATCCGCCGAGAGCGGGTTGTATGAGGCCGTCGGAAGCTTGCTGACGGGGTTTGAGGTATGCAAAAAATGACATACCTTTTGACAGTTTTGCACATGAAGTGCGCCTTGTATAGATAGTAGCCCCTGAGACCTGGTATGCTGTCGAAAGCGATCGCGTGCCAAGGATCATAATCTCAGTTATAGAATGTCACCTTTCCTGTGCAGGTGGCGGAACATTCAGTGGCCAGCCGGACTGATGGAGTTGCCGAACTGAAGAGGCAACTAGATGTTGCGGATGCGGACATCGGGCTGGTCAATAAACGACTTAACGAGTCGCAAGGTAGGTGGTTGCTCCGCGGTTGCCTAGTAAGGGAGTTGTTACCCGTTCCTTACAATATGTATGCTTGATGCAGATGGCGCCGTTGCTGTGGATGATCTTTGAGCAGAGCTTGCTCAAGCCAAGGAGCAAGCCAGGATAAGTAACGCGGCTGCCTTGAAGGCAGCAGAAGAGCTAAAAGCCAAAAGGGCTGCTCACTGCCGAAGCAGGGAAGAGTTGGCCGGAATGGCCTTGAAATTAAAAGATGCTACCGACCGTTGTGAGGTTCTTGAATAAGAACGCCGAGTGGATCAAGACGGCTTGAAGAAGGCCGGCACCGAAGTCAAGGATGCCAGGAGTGAGATGCGGGCTATGAAGGAGGAACTACGTCAAGCCAGAGACATTGCGGCTGGAAAGCCCTTTCTTCTGCGTAGGAAGTTCACGGATCCGAAGTATGCTCAACTGGGCCAGTTGTGTGGTGCGGAGGATCCTTATATCAATTTGGCGGCGAGTGTGGCGGACGCAGTCGTGCACTTCCGAAGCCAGAAGGATCATGAAATGGAAGAGCTTTACTGGTCTCAATTCCATAGTCCGGAACATCCACTTCCATTGACTGATCGTCTGGCTGAGTGGGCTGAGCTGAATAGATTGTCCAGACTTGCCATGACGGATGTGGTCACTCATCTGTGGCCGGAAAGGCCCAAGCCGAAGAGTTATTTTGGCTTGTTGCAGCAATTCCTTGGGGCGGTGCCGCATATCAAGGTGATGAAGCGGTCGGCATGCATAGAAGGTGCATGGATGGCTCTCGCCCGTGTGAAGACATACTGGGCGGACATGGATGCCACCGCTGTTGCATCCCGGGGTTCGGACAAGAGCCGATTACCCGCCGAGCACTATTTTGAGGAAGCCCTTCAGGGCGCTCGTTTAATAGAGTCGTAGTGCTCGAAAGATGTCATGTTCAAATGACGTGTATGATTTGTGAGATCATGTTTATAATGCAATAGCTTTTTATACTTGTGCGTTCAAGTATTGAACTATCTCCTGTGTGGCCGTATATGTATGAATAACCTGAAAGTTGCAGTCTTTGGCTTCAGCCCCCACGCACATGGTGCGGGGGTGTTTGCAAAAAAAAGAAAAGCACTTTTTCACACTTAATCCAACGTCTTGGTCCTTTGAAGGAGGTGATAGCATAGCAAACTAGGCAACCGGACTATAATGCTTTATCACTTTCACTTAGCCATAGGAGCTCGATGGTGGGGCTACTATATAGCCCCTAGAGGCACCGCACTCTCCGAACTTGGGGCGCGTATGTGCCTGACCGGGAAGCGGTCCTTCGTCAAAGCGGAGGAATTCTAAACATTCCAATAGTCGATCGAGTGGTTGACCAGTCTCTCGCTATATCATGACAGTCAGTTTTCGGCTTTCTCTACTGAGGTGCTCGCCCGGCCGAACCGGGGCACAATTGCAGTAGTTCTCCTGGTGCCGCGTTAGCCGATGGAGCGGAACGTAAGGCAGCAAAACACAGGAGCCGGGCAAACCCAACATTTGACCAAAGACATGATTCGGAGCTGATGCATATAAGGCCTAACTCGAGACGCCGAACACTCCCCGAGGTGTTCGGTCTTTATGATACCGGGCAGAACAATGCCCTAAGCCCCTAGTGTCCAGGTACAGGCGGGAACTTCTGACGCGGCCGATGCCAAAACGCCAGCCTCCTCCTTGGTTATGGTAGAAAACTGGGGGATGTGTATCAACAAGAGACAGCAAGAAAGGGTTACGCAGGGTCTTAATCTGAAAAGAATCCTTGCAACGGGTCCCTGCTGCACGTCTGCGCCTGTGTCTCCGTTGTGCTGTATCCTGGACGGGTGTAGCACGTGCTTCATCTGTAAAAGAGAAGGACTTAGTTTGGAAAAAATATTGTGCAAAGGTTGTATTTAAAATAAAGTATAATTTGGAAGATGAATAAAGTTGAGCTTTATTGGCTCTCATTGTTTAAACGCGCAGCCCCTTGTAAAGGGGTATGCGGCTGGGAAGCCCCTTGTTTATTTACGTCGGACTCGCCTAACCGTGTCCGAGGTCTGAGTGACCTATTTTTAGGGGCTTTCACCTGCAAGGTCGGATTAGTGTGTGGCTGTCAAGGCGGCCTCATGTTCTCCGTGGTTGAGGAACACTCGGAGTTACTCTTAATTATGCCGCGTGGACCGGGCATTTTAAGCGTAAGAGACACGTAATGCGTTATTGCGTTAAAGCGGGAGAAAGCTTCACGTCCCACTAGTGCTTGAGGGCCACTGTGAAATGGGGCGGTATGAAGAGTGAGCTTTTCGCGACGGAGGTTGTCGGATGAACCGGACACAACCTCTAGTGGTGCATAGCTTGTTCTATCGGCTTGAAGGCCTGGCGTCACTCCTTTGAAGGAAGTACTGCTACAACGAATTTTGGTAGGGTCTATCCCCATTCTGCGGATGGTGTCCTGGTATGGCAGGTGCCGCATTGTGTTTTCGTGTTATCACATGAAGTGAGTTCACTGTTTTGACTTCTAGTGGGAAAGTCTTCTGTTTTCCGGCATTCTGCTTGTGGGGTTCGTCGTCGCCTTCGCTTGGTGTGTCGAGCCCCTTGCGTTCGGCGTTAAGTCGACCGGACTGTTTGAAGACCCAACAATCTCTGTGGGTATGGTTTGCAGGCCTCCCAGAGGTACTATGTATTTGACATAGCCTATCCAGAATTTTGTTTAGGTTGGATAGCTCGTCACTGTTGTCCTTTGGGGGCAGTGTTTTGTTATTCGGCCAAGAGCTTTTGAATCCGGCGTTGACCGCCATGCTATTTGGGCCAGTTTCCTTATTCCGGCGCTGATCTTTTCTGCGTCGTGATTTTCCATTTCCATCCCTGACTTCGGATGTACTCGGGTCGCTGGTGCTACATCTAGCCAGCCAGCTGTCCTCCCCTGCGCAAAAGCGGGTCATGAGGCTTGTTAGTGCGGCCATTGTTCTTGGTTTTTCTTGGCCGAGGTGTCTGGCGAGCCATTCGTCTCGGACGTTGTGCTTAAAGGCTGCTAAGGCTTCGGCGTTCGGATAGTCGACTATTTGGTTCTTTTTGGTGAGGAACCTGTTCCAGAATTTGCGTGCTGACTCTCTGGGCTGTTGAGTTATGTGACTTAAATCGTCTGCATCCGGAGGGCGGACATAGGTCCCTTGAAAATTTGCTCGAAACACATCCTCGAGCTCTTCCCAACTTCCAATGGTATTTTCTGGGAGGCTTTTGAGCCAATGCCGAGCTGGCCCTTTGAGCTTGAGGGGTAGGTATTTTATGGCGTGGCGATCGTCTCCTCTAGCCATATGTATGTGTAGGATATAATCCTCAATCCAGACTCCGGGGTCTGTTGTTCCGTCGTATGCCTCTATGTTTACGGGTTTGAATCCCGCTGGAAATTCATGATCCAGTACCTCGTCGGTGAAACATAGTGGGTGTGCGGCGCCCCTGTATTTAGGTGTGCCGTTGTCTTCAAACGCTCGGCGGGTTGTGTTGCTTCTTGGAGTCTTCTTTTTTGGCCCATAGATAGACCTGACCGGGTCATCCTTTTTCTGAGGATCTTTATGCTCATCGTGTGCCGGCTTGTGTGTGGAGCCCCTTGCTGCTCTTAGGCTGTCATATGGTAGTCTATCTGGCCAGGCGGCCTCTTTCTTTTTTGACTGCGGGGGCTCTAAGGCCTCCTCGTCGAATTCGGGCAACAACTTGTGCTTTGGGTAACTCTTTGCCTGGCGAATAGCGTCATATTTATCTGCGGTATTGAGTACTTTGCTCCATCTCATTCTGAGTGCGTCCTCTGCTGTTTTGATCTTCCGCTTTTGCTTCTTCAAACTTCTTGCAGTAGCGACGAGCCTTTTATGAAGGTTCTTATGCTCTGGTGATGTGTTCGGCGTGAGATCGTCTAGGCTCTTGTTTTCGCCTGGGATTGGTTGCTTGTCTACTTCACCGTGTTCGGATGATTGCTTGGTTGCGTGTTCGGCATCCACTGCTTCGCCCTGCTCTAGGGCCGGGTCTGTATGGGTGCCGTTTTTATCGAGGCGGGACTTTGGGCGGCGCTTGCGTCGCCGTTTTGGTTGTTTGCTGGTGGAGTTGTCCTTCGCCATGTCCCGTTGTTCCTCGTTGTCGCTTCCTTTTGGTGTATCCACCATGTATATGTCGTGAGTTGGGGTGGCTTTCCAGTGCCCGATAGGCGCTGGTTCTTGGTCGTCTCCGGCATCGTCGTCCATACCGTCGATGTCTTCGGAGTCGAAGTCTAGCATGTCGGTTAGATCATCGACAGTGGCTACTAAGTGGGTGGTGGGTGGGCTTTGAATTTCTTCGTCGTCCGCATCCCAACCGTCCTGGCTGCAGTCCGGCCAGGGCTCTCCTGATAACGAGAGATACTTTAGCGAACTCAAGATGTCTCCGAAAGGTGAGTGTTGAAAGATGTCCGCTGCGGTGAACTCCATGACCGGCGCCCAATCGGATTCGATCGGAGGGGGCGCGGGAGGTTCGGAGTACGGCAAGGAGTCCGGCACCTCGGAGTCACAAGCTTCATGAGGGACCAGGTCAGTGTTCGACTCTATCGCCGTAGAGGTTGCAGCCCCCGAGGTGGTGTCTAGCCATCCGTCCTTGATCTGCGCAGCCGGCTCTGAATTGAAGACCGGAGCGGGCTCGAGTGCGGCCTCCAGGGTACTGTCCGGCTGCAGAGCTAAATCATGCCCGTCGTGACAGTGCGGCGCGCTTGGCTGTGGCTCGAATCCATCGAAGATCAAGTCCCCGCAGATGTCAGCCATGAAGTTCAAACTTCCAAATCTAACCTGACGGCCAGGGGCGTAGCTTTCGATCTACTCCAGATGGCCAAGTGAATTGGCCCGCAGTGCAAAGCCGCCAAATATGAAGATCTGTCCGGGGAGGAAGGTCTCACCCTGTACTGCATCGTTGTTGATGATCGAAGAGGCCATCGAGCCTATCGGTGACGACACAGAGGAACACTCAATGAAAGCACCAATGTCGGTGTCAAAACCGGCGGATCTCGGGTAGGGGGTCCCAAACTGTGCGATTAGGCGGATGGCAACAGGAGACAAGGGACACGATGTTTTACCCAGGTTCGGGCCCTCTTGATGGAGATAAAACCCTACGTCCTGCTTGATTAATATTGATGATGTGTGTTACAAGAGTAGATCTACCACGAGATCAAGGAGGCTAAACCCTAGAAGCTAGCCTATGGTATGATTGTTTTTTCGTCCTACGGACTAAAGCCATCCGGTTTATATAGACACCGGAGAGGGCTAGGGTTACACAAAGTCGGTTACAATGGTAGGAGATCTACATATCCGTATCGCCAAGCTTGCCTTCCACGCCAAGGAAAGTCCCATCCGGACACGGGGCGAAGTCTTCAATCTTGTATCTTCATAGTCTTGAAGTCCGGCCGATGATGATAGTTCGGCTATCCGGACACCCCCTAGTCCAGGACTCCCTCAGCATTGCTATGGGCCGGCAAGGTCGTGGCGGTTACGGCTTGGCCAACGCCGCAATCGCCGCGGGCCCTCTGCGGCTTCTTGGGCCTCGCAGGATACTACCTGAAGTTCATCCAGGAGTTCGGCCTCATTGCGGATCCGCTCACGTGCCTGCTGTGCTGCGATGCCTTCTCCTTGGATACTGAGGCAACCAAGGTGTTCTAGACCCTCAAGCAGGCTCTCACGACGGGGCCGGTCCTCCAGATGCCTGACTTTGACAAGCTGTTCATGGTGGACTGCGACGCGGGCGTGGGGTTTGCCGTCGTCCTCCATCAGTATGATGGGCCACTCCCATTCTTAAGCAGGACCTTTGCCGCGCGCCATCATGAGCTTGCGGCCTACGAGAGGGAGCTCATCGGCTTGGTGCAGGTTGTGTGTCACAAGCGGTCGTATCTTTGGGGCGGCCGTTCCGCATTTGCACGGATCACTACAGCCTTAAGTTCATGTTGGACCAGCGCCTCTCCACCGTGTCACGACATTAGTGGATCAGCAAGCTCTTTGGCTTCAACTGAAGGAAATATGCCCTAGAGGCAATAATAAAGTTGTTATTTTATATTTCCTTATTCATGATAAATGTTTATTATTCATGCTAGAATTGTATTAATCAAAAACTCGATACATGTGTGAATACATAGACAAAACACTGTGTCACTAGTACGCCTCTACTTGACTAGCTCACTGGTCAAAGATGGTTAACTTTCCTAGCCATGGACATGTGTTGTCATTTGATGAACGAGATCACATCATTAGGAGAATGGTGTGATGGACAAGACCCATCCTTTAGCTTAGCATAATGATCATTCGGTTTTATTGCTACAGCTTTCTTCATGTCAAATATATATTCCTCCGACTATGAGATTATGCAACTCCCGGACATCGTAGGAATGCCTTGTGTGCTATCAAACGTCACAACGTAACTGGGTGATTATAAAGATGCTCTACATGTATCCTTGAAGGTGTTTGTTGGGTTGGCATAGATCGAGATTAGGATTTGTCACTCCGATTATCAGAGAGGTATCTCTGGGCCCTCTCGGTAATGCACATCATATGAAGCCTTGCAAGCAATGTGACTAATGAGTTAGTTGCGGGATGATGCATTACGGAACGAGTAAAGAGACTTGCCGGTAGTGAGATTGAACTAGGTATGAAGATACCGACGATTGAATCTCGGGAAAGTAACATACTGATGACAAAGGGAATAACGTATGTTGACATAGCGGTTCAACCGATAAAGATCTTCGTAGAATATGTGGGAACCAATATGAGCATCCAGGTTCCGCTGTCGTTTATTGACCAGAGAGGTGTCTCGGTCATGTCTACATAGTTCTCGAACTCGTAGGGTCCGCACGCTTAACGTTCGATAACGATATGTATTATATGAGTTATGTGTTTTGGTGACCGTAGGTTGTTCCAAGCCCCGGATGAGATCACGGACATGACGAGGAGTCTCTAAATGGTCAATAGGTAAAGACTGATATATTGTAAGGTAGTATTCGGACATCGGAAGGGTTCTGGAATGTATCGGGTACATATCAGAGGGGTTACCTGAACCCCCCGGGGAAAGATATGGGCCATAGGAGGGAGGCAAACCATCCCATAGGTGTGGTGCCCCCCTCCCAAGTGAGGAGTCCGAGTTGGACTAGGGGAGGGGCGGCACCCCCCTTTCCTTATCCTTCTCCCTCTCCTTCCCCCTTTCCATCTCCGATAAAAGGAACGGGGGGGGGGGGGGGCGAATCCTACTAGAAGCCCAAGTGGGACTCCTCCCACTTTGGGCGCGCCTAGTGTAACGCCCCGGATGTAACTTTCCATAATTGTAACTCCAACTCTTGCCATTTCCGGCTATGTGTTATATCATTTCCTTCATGGTTGGGTTTTTGTCTTTCATTTTGCATTTTGTTCATGTCATGGATCTCATCTCATAGCATCATGCGCATTGCATCTGCATGTTTTCATAAAACTTGCATCCGCTCGTAGTTTCCGCTCCTCGCTTCTCTCCGTTGCGTTCGTTGACCCCTCCGAGTCCAACCGGGTTTTTGCTTCCCTCTTGACCGTGACCACCTAACCTCTCTTGCCAGCTCTCAGACCCCTCGCGCGTGTCCGAAACTTCCCTGAACCTGAACCGCATGGTCATCACCGATGGATCCGGATCATCTCCAAACGTCCCTCTAAAACATTATCGGTTCTTTTTTGGTCTCCCTTGGTCTATTCTTTTCGTCCATCCGATTTAAATTGGATGTCCCAAAATTCCCCTCATTGGAATATATATAGACCATCTACCTGCCTAAACCTAGAATTTAGGAGCCCTGTCCCATCCTCCCAGCAATTGCGGCAAGTCCGCCGCCGTTCCCGAGTCCCCTGCTGCCATGGGCGCCAAGCCGACCTTCTTCGAGACCTGCTTCCCCTGTAGCTGGCCCTGTTCGTCTCCAGCCGCGCGCCTGGATCGATGGGGTCAGCGCCCCAAGCGCGTTGACTATGCCCTGCCTCGCCCCGATCTGCCTGCGTGGCCCGCAGCCAGCACCAGGCGTCCTCTACTTCCAGTCGGGCCTTGGCCCAGGGTGAGCAGCACCCGCCCCTCTCCTGTACATGTTGGGCCAGCCAGTTTTGGCCTGTGTTTTTTTCCCTGGACGAATTTGCCTATTAATCCCGTGAACGACAGATTTGCAGAAAACCCCTCATGTTCATGCATATAATAACAAATTAACTGTGCATCGGATTAATATGGTCTATACATGAAAATGCTTAGAAATTCATCTAGATTCATAATATCCAACTTTCATCCATGTCTAAAATGTTTAAAATGATGTTTGCATTTAATTTGCTAAATGCCATGCTAAAATGATTTATTTCATAAGTATTTAACCGTATCCCCGAATTAAACAAACTTTATATGTAAATGGGGTGGAAAAATGCCTAGATTAACTTGGTGCACTTTGTTTTACTGCTTAACAACATTAAAATATGGATTGGAGCATAACAGTACCAAACTCTAATATTGCTCATGAGGATTTTCCGGAATTGTTGTTTGTTGTTTCTGGACTCATTTAAACTTGCCTAAATAGTTAGTTTACTCATGTTTCACCCCTTGCCATGTTTAAGAACATTTAATATTGTTGGATACATAACCGAGAGAGAACTAAATAATTGATGCGAGGTTTTGTCAATATGCAACTCGTTGCATATTGAGCTCCACTTAACTTGTAGTATTATTTGTTGCGCTTTGCCATGCCATGCCTCATTAAACCGGACATGCATCATACTTGATTGTGCATCATCCCATGATTATGCTTGTGTGTTTACCATGTTGTTTGTTTCTTTCCGGGTGTGCTTCCCCTTGATAGTCCCGGTAACGTTGCGTTCGTGACGATTCGTTCGACTATGTTGGTTCGTCTACTTCATGGACTCGTTCTTCTTCCTTGCGGGATTTCAGGCAAGATGTCCGCTACCCTGGATCTCACTACTATCATTGCTATGCTAGTTGCTTCGTTCTATCGCTATGTTTCGCTACCTATCATTTACTCTTCAAGCCTCCCAAATTGCCATGTCAGCCTCTAACCTTTTCACCCTTCCTAGCAAACCGTTGCTCGGCTATGTTACCGCTTTGCTCAGCCCCTCTTATAGAGTTAGTTGCAGGTGAAGTTGAAGATTGCTCCATGATGGACATGATTATGTTGGGATATCACAATATCTCTTATTTAATTAATGCACATATATACTTGGTAAAGGATGGAAGGCTCGGCCTTATGCCTGGTGTTTTGTTCCACTCTTGTCGCCCTAGTTTCCGTCATACCGGTGTTATGTTCCTTGATTTTGCATTCCTTATGCGGTTGGGTGATTTATGGGAGCCCCTTGACAGTTTGCTTTGAATAAAACTTCTCCAGCAAGGCCCAACCTTGGTTTTACCATTTGCCTCACCTAAGCCTTTTTCCCTTGGGTTTCCGGAGCCCGAGGGTCATCTTTATTACCCCCCGGGCCAGTGCTCCTCCGGGTGCTGGTCCAAACAGAACGATGTCCGGCGCCCCCTGGGCAACCAGGGTCTATGCCAACCCGACGTATGGCTCATCTGGTGTGCCCTGAGAACGAGATATGTGCAGCTCCTATCGGGATTTGTCGGCACATCGGGCGGCTTTGCTGGTCTTGTTTTACCATTGTCGAAATGTCTTGTAACTGGGATTCCGAGTCTGATCTGGTCTTCCTGGGAGAAGGAATATCCTTCGTTGACCATGAGAGCTTGTGATGCGCTAAGTTGGGACACCCCTGCAGGGGATTATCTTTCAAAAGCCGTGCCCACGGTTATGTGGCAGATGGGAATTTGTTAATGTCCGGTTGTAGATAACTTGACACCTAATTCAAATTAAAACGCATCATCCACGTGCGTAGCCGTGATGGTCTCTTTTCGGCGGAGTCCGGGAAGTGAACACGGTTTTGTGTTATGTTTGACGTAAGTAGGAGTTCAGGATCACCTCTTGATCATTGTTAGATTCACGACCGTTCCTTTGCTTCTCTTCTCGCTCTTATTTGCGTATGTTAGCCACCATATCATGCTTAGTCGCTGCTGCAACCTTACCACTTTACCCCCCTTCCTTTCCCATTAAGCTTTGCTAGTCTTGATACCCATGGTAATGGCATTGCTGAGTCCTCGTGGCTCACAGATTACTACAACAAAAGTTGCAGGTACAGGTTATGCGATGATCATGACGCGAGAGTGATGTATGCTTGTTTTGGAGTTCTTCTTCTGCTTCTTCTTCAATCAGGGGATAGGTTCCAGGTCGGCAGTCTGGGCTAGCAGGGTGGATGTCGTTTGAGTTTATGTTTATGTTTCATCCGTAGTTGGATGGTGCTCTTATGTAAGATGATGTTGTATTCGTGTGGCATTGTATGCCTTTTATATGTATCCCCATCTATTATGTAATGTTGATGTAATGATATCCACCTTGCAAAAGTGTATCAATATGCGGTTCTATCCTTGGTGGGACCTTCGAGTCTCTTTAGGATAGTATCGCATATTGGGCGTGACAAGTTGGTATCAGAGCCTCGACCGACCATAGGAGCCCCCTTGATTGTTGGCCGTTGTTGAGTCTAGAAGAAAACTATTTTGAGTCTTATGATTATATATATATCAGAGAGTAGGATTCTTTTTACTCCTCAGCCCCATCGCCGCTCTGGTGAGGACTCTTGACATAGATGTTTTGTCTTTCCTCTCCTTAAATTTCACTAAAAAAATTAGGATCATGCGGGTATCTTGGGATCGTTCCGATATTATTATGACGAGAACATTGTTCTTGGTGCCTCCTAACATTTCGGGGTTGTGGCAGTGTCCTGGGGAGTTGAGCTCCGAGGTGTTGTCGTCATAATTTTATCGTTGCAGTTCTGGAATACCTGAGTTTTGCCGACATTGAAAATCTCTTTTATGCAGTTGTTGGTGAGATAACCTCGACGCCACCCAGTACTAGGGCGGGAGTTCGGGAGTATTGCCATAGCTCGTATAACGGATGCTTTTTGAAGGTTGAGGTACACGATTTCCGAAGGTTTCTTGGTTATGTGTTGACGGATGGATACAGCTTGGATGTAGGTATTGTTAGTTTGGGTGAGATATTTATTGCTTTCCCTGTATCCCCAACACCAGATTGCATAACCAGAAAGTTTTGGGAGTTTATAGGTGGGAATTCAAGTAGCTCCTAGAATATCTTTCCGATAGATGCATGATATGGGATTGGGTAAATCTCTATCATATGTATTTGTTCCGGCTTATTTCTGCAAGCCAATCCTTTGTTTTGTTTTGAGTTGTGGTATTCGAGTTGCTTCAGTGTCAAGTGTTGATTCCATACCTTTCCTAAGCGGTGTTCTCATATTTCTATGAGAGTGCTAATCCTTCTTGATCATCGAGATTGTCATCCCAATTCTTTCCAATCGGTGTGCTTCTTTTCAAGTGGATCCGATCATTTCAACATTCGCAAGATCAATTCTAAGTTTTCTCAACGCTGTTTGTTTCATTCGATCCCCAAGTTGCCTTTGTTTTCCCGCCCTCCCACCCTTTTTCTTCAAGGACTCCAATTTCTTAATCGGGTATCCATTTTATTGATGGGAAGTCTCACCATTATTTTCTGTCAAGATTCTTATGCGGTGGTTCTCAAGAAGATACTAACGGAGCTTCAAGTTTATCAATTCTTCGTCACATTTTCTTCTCCAATGGATTCAATTCAAGCTTTGTCGATCATATTCTTTCCTTGTTTCAAATGTCTTCTCTTGCCAGTGCATCTCTTAATCGTTCACCTCTCTCTGTTCATATCCGGAGTGTTGAAGATATCTCGGAAGATTCATGTTTTCATTCTCTATCCGTTCAAGTTATTTCGAGGTTGTTACCACATTCAATCCATTTAATTCAATCGGTGCAATCTCCTTTTCAAGTAATTATTTCAACGGTGTTCCTTTTCAATGGGCCCTAACCCATAGGTCTTTTCCTAGGATCTTACCTGACTCTTCTAATTTTCCCGAAGCCATTCCCAAATTCTTTTCGTAGTTCGATGTAAGAATGAATTTTCATTAGTCACATGTCTTCTACAAGACCTCTTTCAAATTCTTTTGATCATTGGTTCAACCTTTCTATTCTTCATCCCGGAGTGTCTCAACAATTCGTGGTGTTGTTTCTCATCGTCATGCTCAACATAGAGGACCGAAGAAGAGTTTCTCTTAAATCTTGTCCATTCTCTTGAAGGTTCATGGTTCTCTTAAATTCTTTTCACCCATTCGGAGCAATTCAGGAGTCTTTTCATTTTGATTCTCCGGAGCCATCATCTCAGAATCATTCATTCCATCCTTCATCTCTCGTTATCCAAATCTTACCGGTGCATCGCTCAAGTGGTCTCTAATCAGCTCGTGATCTCTTCGTTCTCTTGTATCAAATTCCCTCAAGTATCTTCATTCGTTCTCTAATTCTTACCGGTGATTCACCCCTTTACTTCGTTCATTTTCAATTCTTACGGTGGTTCGTTCAAGATTTCACTTCCTTCGTTATCATATCAAATATTTGTTGTTTCAAATCCCACCGGTGGTTCCATCATTACCTTCTCAAGTTTACGTTGTATCTCTATCTGTAATCATTTCTCAATGAGAATAAGTAGTATGCCAATCCGTTGCTTGTCATCAATTTAAATTGATGAAGGATAGGCATGACATAATTCTTATTCTTGTTTCATCCAAGGGATTAATCCCTTCGTTCGGAGTTTATTTAGGAGGAATAAATTCTTGGTTTCTTGTTGTTCATCTTTCTTCCGGAGTTCCAAGTTTTCCGCATTATCTTGTCGCGAAGCTCCATTTAAATCATCGCAAGGCTTCACCCTGTGTTTTCAACTTCTCTTTCTTTTTATCATCCTTTTATTACTGGAGTTCTTCATGGAGGCTCTACATGGTGGTTCGCTAAAGAGTTAACTCATTCTCGAAGTGTTCTTCAAGATTGTTCTTGGAAAAGCTCAAGTATTATTCTCCTTGCATTTCGAAGTGCAATTCCTTCTACCTTATCTTTTGAGGTGGTGTTATATCATTCTTGACAATTTCCATTCATGCTTCGTGATTCACATGTTGTTAAGAATGAGGTATTTTAAATCCATCAATCTCTTCGTTGGAGTTATCTTGGTATAGATTTCACCTAAAGCCTCCCCTAAGGAATGTTGCTATTTGTGGTGCTTATCAATGATCCAGGCTTTCTCCATATCCTTCTCGGTGAAATATGTTTTTCATCTCTTCGTTGATCTCAAGCAAGCAATTGTTTTTCGTTAGTGGCAGAATTTCACCTCAAGTGTTGAGATGTTTCCATAAGCCCACGTGAATCATGTCTTTGTTGTTGATTTTCCAACTACTCCGTTCAAGCATTTCTCCTAAAGATGCTCTTTCAGTTTTAGTTGGGAGAGTTGTCATTTTTCTTCTTCGTTCTTTTCTTTCCAACGATCTAGCTTCTATTCTTTTATTCTAGAGGAATTGTGTTGTTGCTCTCTTTGAAGTATCATCACATTTTGACTAGTTCATGTTCTATTCCGTCCATGTTCAACCGAAGTGCGGTCCGAATTCTTTCGCTCATACTCTTTGTCTATCGTGTTTTAACCGGAGTGGTGCGTCCTCTTCTCAAGTTCTTCGCATTTTGTAAAGTTTTGCTTCTCTTTTCAAACGGAGTGCGGGTTGAATTGGTTCTTCCTTCTTCCTTGTTTATCTCGTTTCAGCCAGAGTGGTTCCAATTCCTTCTTCTCCATTGTGCTCGTCATTCATAGCTTTGCAACCTCCAAGGTTCAAATAGTGTTCCTTGTTTCTATTTTCTACCCCAGTGCTCTCAATTGTGTTCAACTCCGTTGTGTTCTTTCTTTCAACTTTTCAACCTCTCAAGGTTCTTTGGTTTCACTCATTTATCGAAGAAGCAACTTAGTTTTACCTCTTATTTCCTCTTCCTTTTCTCTCCGGTGCCATCCTAGATCTCGGGACGAGATCTTCTCGTAGTGGTGGAGTGTTGTAACACCCGAGATGTAACTTTCCATAATTGTAACTCCAACTCTTGCCATTTCCGGCTATGTGTTATATTATTTCCTTCATGGTTGGGTTTTTGTCTTTCGTTTTGCAGTTTGTTCATGTCATGCATCTCATCTCATAACATCATGCGCATTGCATCTGCATGTTTTCAGAAAACTTGCATCCGCTCGTAGTTGCCGCTCCTCACTTCTCTCCGTTGCGTTTGTTGACCCTTCCGAGTCCAACCGGGTTTTCACTTCCCTCTTGACCATGACCACCTAACCTCTCTTGCCAGTTCTCAGACCCCTCGAGCGCGTCCGAAACTTCCCCGAACCCGAACCGCATGGTCATCACCGATGGATCCGGATCATCTCCAAACGTCCCTCTAAAACATTATTGGTTCCTTGTTGGTCTCCCCGAGTCTATTCTTTTCGTTCGACTGATATTAATTGGATGTCCCAAAATTCCCTTCATTGCAATATATATAGACCATCTACCTGCATAAACCAAGAATTTAGGAGCCCCGTCCCATCCTCCCAGCAATCGCGCCAAGTCCGCCGCCGTTCCCGAGTCCCCTGCTGCCATGGACGCCAAGCTGACCTTCTTCGAGCCCTGCTTCCCCTGTAGGCGGCCCTGTTCGTCTCCAGCCGCGCGCCTGCATCGATGGGGTCAGCGCCCCGAGCGCGTTGACTACGCCCTGCCTCGCCCTGATCTGCCTGCGTGGCCCCCAGCCAGCGCCAAGCCTCCTCTGCTTCCAGTCGGGCCTTGGCCCAGGGTGAGCAGCACCCGCCCCTCTCCTGTGCATGTTGGGCCAGCCAGTTTCGGCCTGTGTTTTTTTTCCTGAACGAATTTGCCTATTAATCCCGTGAATGACTGATTTGCAGAAAACCCCTCATGTTCATGCATATAATAACCAATTAACTGTGCATCGGATTAATATGTTCTATACATGAAAATGCTTAGAAATTCATGTAGATTCATAATATCCAACTTTCATCCATGTCTAAAATGTTTAAAATGATGTTTGCATTTAATTTGCTAAATGCCATGCTAAAATGATTTATTTCATAACTATTTAACCGTATCCCCGAATTAAACAAACTTTATATGTAAATGGGGTGGGAAAACGCCTAGATTAACTTGGTGCACTTTGTTTTACTGCTTAACAACATTAAAATATGGTTTAGAGCAGAACAGTACCGAATTCGAATATTGCTCATGAGGATTTTTCGGAACTGTTGTTTGTTGTTTCCGACCTCATTTAAACTTGCCTAAATAGTAAGTTTACTTATGTTTCACCCCTTGCCATGTTTAAGAACATTTAGTATTGTTGGATACATAACCGAGAGAGAACTAAATAATTGATGCGAGGTTTTGTCAATATGCAACTCGTTGCATATTGAGCTCCACTTAACTTGTAGTATTATTTGTTGCGCTTTGCCATGCCATGCCTCATTAAACCGGACATGCAGCATACTTGATTGTGCATCATGCCATGATTATGCTTGTGTGTTTACCATGTTGTTTGTTTCTTTCCGGGTGCGCTTCCCCTTGATAGTTCCAGTAACGTTGTGTTCGTGACGATTCATTCGACTATGTTGGTTCATCTACTTCATGGACTCGTTCTTCTTCCTTGCGGGACTTCAGGCAAGATGACCGCTACCCTGGATCTCACTACTATCATTGATATGCTAGTTGCTTCGTTCTATCGCTATGCTGCGCTACCTATCATTTACTCTTCAAGCCTCCCAAATTGCCATGTCAGCCTCTAACCTTTTCACCCTTCCTAGCAAACCATTGCTCGGCTATGTTACCGCTTTGCTCAGCCCCTCTTATAGAGTTGTTAGTTGCAGGTGAAGTTTAAGATTGCTCCATGATGGACATGATTATGTTGGGATATCACAATATCTCTTATTTAATTAATGCACCTATATACTTGGTAAAGGGTGGAAGGCTCGGCCTTATGCCTGGTGTTTTGTTCCACTCTTGCCGCCCTAGTTTCCGTCATACCGGTGTTATGTTCCTTGATTTTGCATTCCTTACGCGATTGGGTGATTTATGGGACCCCCTTGATAGTTCTCTTTGAATAAAACTCCTCCAGCAAGGCCCAACCTTGGTTTTACCATTTGCCTCACCTAAGCCTTTTTCCCTTGGGTTTCCGGAGCCCGAGGGTCATCTTTATTTACCCCCAGGCCAGTGCTCCTCCGGGTGCTGGTCCAAACAAAGCGATGCCCGGTGCCCCCTGGGCAACCAGGGTCTATGCCAACCCGACGTCTGGCTCATCTGGTGTGCCCTGAGAACGAGATATCTGCAGCTCCTATCAGGATTTGTCGGCATATCGGGCGGCTTTGCTGGTCTTGTTTTACCATTGTCGAAATGTCTTGTAACCGGGATTCCGAGTCTGATCTGGTCTTCCTGGGAGAAGGAATATCCTTTGTTGACCGTGAGAGCTTGTGATGGGCTAAGTTGGGACACCCCTGCAGGGTATTATCTATCGAAAGCCGTGCCCGCAGTTATGTGGCAGATGGGAATTTGTTAATGTCCGGTTGTAGATAATTTGACACCTGATTCGAATTAAAATGCATCAACTGCGTGCGTAGCCGTGATGGGCTCTTTTCGGCGGAGTCCAAGAAGTGAACACGGTTTTGGGTTATGTTTGACGTAAGTAGGAGTTCAGGATTACCTCTTGATCATTGTTAGCGTCACGACCGTTCCTTTTATTCTCTTCTCGCTCTTATTTGCGTATGTTAGCCACCATATCATGCTTAGTCGCAGCTGCAACCTCACCACTTTACCCCCTTCCTTTCCCATTAAGCTTTGCTAGTCTTGATACCCATGGTAATGGGATTGCTGAGTCCTCGTGGCTCACAGATTACTACAACAACAGTTGCAGGTACAGGTTATGCGATGATCATGACGCGAGAGCGATTTTTACTCATTTTGGAGTACTTCTTCTGCTTCTTCTTCGATCAGGGGATAGGTTCCAGGTCGGCAGCCTGGTCTAGCAGGGTGGATGTCGTTTGAGTTTCTGTTTGTGTTTCATCCGTAGACGGATGGTGCTCTTATGTAAGATGATGTTGTATTCGTGTGGCATTGTATGCCTTTTATATGTATCCCCATCTATTATGTAATGTTGATGTAATGATATCCACCTTGCAAAAGCGTATCAATATCCGGTTCTATCCTTGGTGGGACCTTCGAGTCTCTTTAGGATAGTATCGCATATTGGGCGTGACACCTAGGCCCAGCTTCCTCTCCCTCCCTCCTTTATATACTGGGGGGCGCCCCTAGAACACACACCAATTGCTCCAAGCCGTGTGCGGCGCCCCCCTCCATAGTTTACGCCTCCGGTCATATTCTCGCGGTGCTTAGGCAAAGCCTTGCACGGATCACATCACCACGCCGTCGTGATGACATAACTCATCTACTTCCTCGACCCTCTGCTGGATCAAGAGCTCGAGGGACGTCATCGCGATGGACGTGTGCAGAACTCGGAGGTGCCGTACGTTCGGTACTTGATTGGTCGGAACGAGAAGATGCTCGACTACATCAGCCGTGTTAATTAAACACTTCCGCTTTCGGTCTACAAGGGTACGTGGACACACTCTCCCCCTCTCATTTCTATGCATCTCCTAGATAGATCTAGCGTGAGCGTAGGGATTTTTTTGAAATTGCATGCTACGTTTCCCAACAGTGGCATCCGAGCCATGTGTATGCGTAGATGATATGCACGAGTAGAACACGAAGACTTGTGGGCGGTGATCATCATACTGCTTACCACCAATGTCTTATTTTCATTCGGCAGTATTGTTGGATGAAGTGGCCGGGACCAACCTTACGTGAGCATGTTCATGAGACCGGTTCCATCGACAGACATGCAACTAGTTTTGCATAAAGGTGGCTGGCGGGTGTTTGTTTCTCCTACTTTAGTTGAATCGAATTTGACTGCGGCCGGTCTTTGTGAAGGTTAAAACAGCAAACTTGATAAATCATTGTTGTGGTTTTTGTGCCGTAGGTAAGAACGGTTCTTGCTAGAAGCCCATAGTGGCTATGTAAAACTTGCAACAACAAAGTAGAGGACGTCTAACTTGTTTTTGCATGGCATGTTGTGATGTGATATGGTCAAGACATGATGTGATATACGTTGGTGTATGAGATGATCATGTTTTGTAAAAGTTATTGGTAACTGCCAGGAGCCTTATGGTTGTCACTTTATTGTATGAAATACAAACGCCATGTAATTGCTTTAGTTTATCACTAAGCGGTAGCAATAGTCATGGAAGCAATAGTTGGCGAGACGACCACGACGCTACGATGGAGATCAAGGTGTCAAGCCGGTGACGATGGAGATCATGACATTGCTTTGGTGATGGAGATCAAAAGCACAAGATGATGATGACCATATCATGTCACATATTTTGATTGCATGTGATATTTATCTTTGTGCATCTTATTTTGCTTAATACGGCGGTAGCATTATAAGATGACCCCTTAACTAAATTTCAAGGTATAAGTGTTCTCCCCGAGTATGCACCGTTGCAAAAGTTCTTCGTGCTGAGACACCACGTGATGATTGGGTGTGATAAGCTCTACGTTCAAATACAACGGGTGCAAGCCAGTTTCGCACATGCGGAATACTCGGGTTAAACTTGACGAGCCTAGCCTGTACAGACATGGCCTCGCAACATTGGAGATCGGAATATCGAACGTGAATCATATAGTGGATAAGATAAACATAGAGATGTTCACAATTGATGACTACTCCATCTCACGTGATGATCACACATGGTTTAGTTGATTTGGATCACGTATCATTTAGATGACTTGAGGGATGTCTATCTATCTAAGTGGGAGTTCTTAAGTAATATGATTAATTGAACTTAATTTATCATGAACTTAGTCCTAAAGGAAATATGCCCTAGAGGCAATAATAAAGTTATTATTTATTTCCTTATAGCATGATAAATGTTTATTATTCATGCTAGAATTGTATTAATCGGAAACTTAGTACATGTGTGAATACATAGGCAAAACCTATAGTCCCTAGTATGCCTCTACTTTACTAGCTCGTTAATCAAAGATGGTTATGTTTCCTAACCATAGACATGTGTTGTCATTTGATGAACGGGATCACATCATTAGGAGAATGATGTGATGGACATGACCCATCCGTTAGCTTAGCATTATGATCGTGTTAGTTTCATTGCTACTGCTTTCTTCATGACTTATACAAGTTCCTCAGACTATGAGATTATGCAACTCCCGAATACCGGAGGAACACTTTGTGTGCTACCAAACATCACAATGTAACTGGGTGATTATAAAGGTGCTCTACAGGTGTCTCCGATGGTGTTTGTTGAGTTGGCATAGATCAAGATTAGGATTTATCACTTCGATTGTCACAGAGGTATCTCTGGGCCCTCTTGGTAATGCACATCACTATAAGCCTTGCAAGCAATGTGACTAATAAGTTAGTTGCGGGATGATGCATTACGGAACGGGTAAAGAGACTTGCCAGTAACAAGATTGAACTAGGTATTGAGATACCGACGATCGAATCTCGAGCAAGTAACATACCGATGACAAAGGGAACAACGTATGTTGTTGTGCGGTTTGACCGATAAAGATCTTCATACAATATGTAGGAGCCAATATGAGCATCCAGGTTCCGCTATTGGTTATTGACCAGAGATGAGTCTCGGTCATGTCTACATAGTTCTCAAACCTGTAGGGTCCGCACGCGTAACGTTCTGTGACGATTTGTATTATGAGTTATGTGATTTGATGACCAAAGTTTGTTCGGAGTCCCGGATGAGAACAGGGACATGACGAGGAGTCTCGAAATTGTCGAGCCGTAAAGATCGATATATTGAAAGGCTATATTCGGACATCGGAAAGGTTCTGAGTGGTTCGGCTATTTATCGGAGTACCAGAGAGCTACGGGAATTCGCCGGGAGAAGTATTGGGCCTTATTGGGACATACGGGATAGAGAGAGGGGCTGCCTAGGGCAGGCCGCACGCCCCCCAAAGACCTAGTCCGAATTGGACTAGGGGGAGGGGCGGCGCCCCCTCCTTCCTTCTCTTCTCTCTTCCCTTTCCTTCTCTCCTACTCCTACTACTTAGAGGGGGGGTCCTACTCTCGGTGGGAGTAGGACTCCCCAGGGCGCGCCATAGAGAGGGCTGGCCCCTTCCCTCCTGCACTCCTTTATATACGGAGGAGGGGGCACCCCATGGAGACACAAGTTGATCAGTTGATCTTTTAGCCGTGTGCGGTGCTCCCTTCCACCATAATCCACCTCGATCATATCGTAGCGGTGCTTAGCTGAAGCCCTGCGTCGGTAGCATCATCATCACCGTCATCACGCCGTCGTGCTGACGAAACTCTCCCTCGGCCTCAATTGGATCAAGAGTACGAGGGACGTCATCGAGCTGAACGTGTGCAGAACTCGGAGGTGCTGTGCGTTCAGTACTTGGATCGGTCAAATCGTGAAGACGTACGACTACATCAACCGCGTTGTCATAACGCTTTCGCTTACGATCTACGAGGGTATGTGGACGACACTCTCCCCTCTTGTTGCTATGCATCACCATGATCTTGCGTGTGCGTAGCAATTTTTTTGAAATACTACGTTCCCCAACAGTGGCATCTGAGCCAGGTTTATGCGTAGATGTTATGTGCACGAGTAGAACACAAATGAGTTGTGGACGATACTAGTCATACCGCTTACCAGCATGTCATACTTTGATTCGGCGGTATTGTTGGATGAAGTGGCCTGGACCGACATTACGCGTACGCTTACGTGAGACTAGTTCTACCGACGTGCTTCGCACACAGGTGGCTGGCGGGTGTCAGTTTCTCCAACTTTAGTTGAATCGAGTGTGGCTACGCCCGGTCCTTGTGAAGGTTTTGATGCGTAGGTAAGAACGGTTCTAGCTCAGCCCGTAGCAGCCACGTAAAAATTGCAACAACAAAGTAGAGGACGTCTAACTTGTTTTTGTAGGGCATGTTTCGATGTGATATGGTTAAGACGTGATGAGATATAAATTGTTGTATGAGATGATCATGTTTTGTTCAAGTTATCGGCAACTGGCAGGAGCCTTATGGTTGTCTCTTTATTGCATAAGATGCAAGCGCCATATGATTGCTTTACTTTATCGCTATGCGATAGCAAGAGTTGCAAAAGCAATAGCTGGCGAGATGACCGTGTGACGACACATTGATAAAGATCAAGATGATGGAGATCATGGTGTCATGCCGGTGACAATGGAGATCATAACGGTACCTTGCAGATGGAGATCAAAGGCACAAGATGATGATGGCCATATCATGTCACATATTTTGATTGCATGTGATGTTTATCTTTTATACATCTTATTTTGCTTAGTTCGGCGGTAGCTTTATAAGATGATCCCTTACTAAAATTTCAAGATATAAGTGTTCTCACTGAGTATGCACCGTTGCGACAGTTCTTCGTGCTAAGACACCACGTGATGATCGGGTGTGATAAGCTCTATGTTCACATACAACGGGTGCAAGCCAGTTTTGCACACACAGAATACTTGGGTTAAACTTGACGAGCCTAGCATATGCAGATATGGCCTCAGAACACTGGAGACTAAAAGGTCGAGCGTGAATCATATAGTAGATATGATCAACATAGTAATGTTCATCATTGAAAACTACTCCATCTCACGTGATGATCGGACATGGTTTAGTTGATTTGGATCATGTGATCACTTAGATGATTATAGGGATGTATATCTCAGTGGGAGTTCTTAAGTAATATGATTAATTGAACTTTAATTTATCATGAACTTAGTCCTGATAGTATTTTGCAAATAATGTTGTAGATCAATAGGTCACGTTGTTGCTTTCCTATGTTTTTATATGTGTTCCTATAGAAACTAAGTTGAAAGATGATAGTAGCAATGATGCGGACTGGGTCCGTGATCTGAGGTTTATCCTCATTGCTGCATAGAAGAATTATGTCCTTAATGCTCTGCTAGGTGACAGACCTATTGCAGGAGCAGATGCAAATGTTATGAACATTTGGCTAGCTCAATATGATGACTACTTGATAGTTTAGTGCACCATGCTTTACGGCTTAGAACCGGGACTTCAAAAACGTTTTTGAAACGTCACGGAGCATATGAGATGTCACAAGAGCTGAAATTGGTGTTCCAGACTCATGCCTGTGTCAATAGGTATAAGACCTCTAACAATTACTTCACCAAAAACATGGAGGAGAATTGCTCAACTAGTGAGCAAGTGCTTAGATTGTCTGAGTACTACAATCGCTTGAATCAAGTGGGAGTTTATCTTCCAGATAAGATAGTGATTGACAGAGTTCTCTAGTCACCATCACCAAGTTACTGGAATTTCGTGATGAACTATAGTATGCAAGGGATGACGAAAACGCTTCCCGAGCTCTCCGTGATGCTGAAATCAACGAAGGTAGAAATCAAGAAAGAGCATCAAGTGTTGATGATTTACAAGACCACTAGTTTCAACAAAAGGGCAAAGGGAAAGAAAGGGAACTTCAAGCAGAATGGCAAGCAAGTTGTCACTCCCGTGAAGGAGCCCAAAGCTGGACCAAAGCCTGAAACTGAGGTCTTCTACTGCAAAGGAAATGGTCACTAGAAGAGGAAATACCCTGAATATTTGGTAGATAAGAAGGATGGCAAAGTGAACAAGGGTATATTTTAAATACAGGTTATTGATGTGTACCTTACTAGTGTTT
Source organism: Triticum aestivum (assembly GCF_018294505.1). Taxonomy (NCBI): domain Eukaryota; kingdom Viridiplantae; phylum Streptophyta; class Magnoliopsida; order Poales; family Poaceae; genus Triticum; species Triticum aestivum. The sequence goes on along the minus strand of NC_057813.1, from coordinate 533,028,987 downwards.
GTAGTAGCCCCTGAGTATTTGATACTTGTTCGGTTGCTAATATTAGTAACTCGAAACAGGAGTTACAGAATAAACAAAGACTAGTTGAAGGTGAAGTGACGATGTGTGTTGGAAGTGGTTCCAAGATTGATATGATCATCATCGTACACTCCCTATACTTTCAGGATTAGTGTTGAACCTAAATAATTCTTATTTGGCGTTTGCGTTGAGCATGAATATGATTTGATCATGTTTCTTGCAATAAGGTTATTCATTCAAAGTCAGAGAATAATTGTTGTTCTGTTTATATGAATAAAACCTTCGATGGTAATACACCCAATGAAAATAGTTTGTTGGATCTCGATCGTGGTAATACACATATTCATTATATTGATGCCAAAAGATGCAAAGTTGGTAATGATAGTGCAACATATTTGTGGCACTGCCGTTTGGGTCATATCGGTGTAAAGCGCATGAAGAAACTCTGTAAAGATGGACTTTTGGAATAACTTGATTATGAATCATTTGATGCTTGCGAACCGTGCTTTATGGGTAAGATGACTAAAACTCCGTTCTCCGGAACAATGGAACGAGCTACTGACTTATTAGAAATAATACATACTGATGTATGCGATCCAATGAGTGTTGATACTCGTGGCGAGTATCGTTATTTTCTGACCTTCACGGATGATTTGAGCATATATGAGTACATCTACTTAATGAAGCACAAGTCTGAAACATTTGAAAAGTTCAAAGAATTTCAGAGTGAAGTGGAGAATCATTGTAACAAGAAAATAAAGTTTCTAAGATCTGATCGCGGAGGAGAATATTTGAGTTATGAGTTTGGCCTTCATATAAAACAATGTGGAATAGTTTCACAGCTCATGCCACCTAGAACACCAGAGCGTTATGGTGTGTCCAAATGTCGTAACCGCACTTTATTGGATATGGTGCAATCTATGATGTCTCTTACCGATTTACCATTATCATTTTGGGGCTATGCATTAGAGACAGCTGCATTCACTTTAAATAGGGCACCATCAAAATCCGTTGAGACGACGCCTTATAAATTATGGTTTGGCAAGAAACCAAAGTTGTCGTTTTTTAAAGTTTGGAGCTGCGATGCTTATGTGAAAAACTTTTTCAACCTGATAAGCTCAAACCCAAATCGGAGAAGTGCGTCTTCATAGGATACCCAAAGGAAACTGTTGGGTACACCTTCTATCACAGATCCGAAGGCAAAATCTTTGTTGCTAAGAATGGATCTGTCGAGGGGATGAACCCCAGGCAGGCAACGGAACCCGGATCCTTTTCAAAAACAATGGGGCCAGCATCACCCCTCAAGCCGGCACGCGCCTGGTCGGGTCGTTTGACCCGGCCACGCCGTGCAACCCGGCCAAGCTCTCCGACCTGGCACAAGACAGCCGAAGCTGGCACAACCAAAGCTTCCTCGACAAGCCAGCTCCACCCGTGGTGTGCTCCGCAATCCAGCCACGGGTCAGCTCCCGTCCCATCCAGGCCGTACGACGGGACAAGTCTTCAATCACCGATGACCAAGGCAACAGCGTCCCGCCCATGCCTATGTTCAGCCGGAACATGGAAACAGTGCCCCTCACCTGCCTGCTGACCAGAGCTAGCGTGGCTACAGTGCCCCCGCCCTCGCTGCTGACGACGGCAAGCGGCAACCTGACGGAGCGCCACTGTACACGACTCGACTTGGCCTCACCCTGAAGATCGACAAGATAGCGCACAGTCCCCCTAGGCATGCGTGGCCTGCACCTAGGGGAACCCGGCAAACCACAGGCCCCCAGCGGGTCCAAGCAGCCCGGGTCCCCGGACGCCGACAACCCGGACCAACCGACTTTCAACATTACCATTGTACCCCTAGGGGGTTGGTCTATAAAACCCCCCACGAGCCCATGCATATACAGGAGGGGTAGAGAAGTAAGCGCGCAACTAGCCACCAAAACAGCAACCCCAGAGAGAAGGGGCGGCCTAAGCCTTGGCCAGCTCCCTTCCTCTCCCATACAGCTCCAGGCACGACATTGTACTATCGAGCATCAAACTACACTTGGCAGGACTAGGGGTGTTGTCTCTCCAGAGAGCCCCAAACCTGGGTATGTCCGGCGTCCCGCGCCCGCTCATGACAACCTCGCCTCTGGAGCCCACCAGCGCCCTCGAGCTTCCTCCTCTCATTAGCCATCTCTTGGCATCTGCCGTGCGCCCACCACAACAGTTGGCGCCCACCATGGGGCAGCTCGAGGAGCTGGCCGGGAGCATGCTTTAGACAGGGCCCTTCTCCTACTCCAACGAGTCCGTCGCGCTGGCGGACGACGACGTCGGCGCGCTCGCCGCCTCCTTCGCCGTGCTGCGCATCTCCGATGCGTTCACGACCGACAAGTACCCTAGCGAGGTGCTCAGCTACTCCAACTCCCCCCTCTCCCTCGGCGGTGGCATTTCCGCCGGGGCGATGGACGTCCATGTGGATGTTTTCGTCACCGGTGATGGCACCTCCTCCTCGTCGAGCAAGACGAGGAAGGCCATAGAAGCCAGGGCCGCAGCGGAACGGACCGAGCCGTCCGATCCGTTGTGCGCCACGATGCAGAGCCTCCGCATCCCCATCGGCACCGACATCGATGCCACCAACGTCGCTGAGGCCCAAACTCAGCTGGAGGAAAGGCGCCAACAGATGCTGGACCTGTCCGAGACGCTCGCCGCCACCCAACATCGCCTGGACGCCGCTCAGCTGGAGCACAAAGCCGCCTATGGATTTGCACCCGCCGCGGCCGAGCCAAGCCGGGTCGCCGATGTGCGTACCCAGGGAGGAGCGATTGGTCGGGACCTTGGCGCCGTCCGGACCGTATACGAGACCCCAACGAAGAACATACGTGCTGCCCAGGCAGCCGCAGTTGGCCTAGACCGCCTCACGGGTGAGGAGCTGCAGGAGCGCATGGGGCGGATGCGTGAGCTCCTCAACGCGGCCAACACCCAGCAGGACCGCTTCAACCATCTCGCCAAGCCGGCGATATCTGGCTTCGCCCGCCTTGGCAGGCCCGGTGAACTTCTGCACACAGCTTCCTCGCCGCCCAGTGAGGTGCACTCCGGCCGAGCCCGGACTCGGTGTGACCCGGCCGCCATAGCTGCCGGCGGCCTAGGTGACGAGCCCGTCCCAGAGTCCCAGCGCGGACCCGGCCAGCATGGCCGGTGTCCGGCTCCGACCGACCCGGCCCCCCGGGGCCTAGCCGCCAGTCGACTCGGCCCGCGCGCCATCGATGACGCTGATGCTCGCCACTGCTTCGATCAGCTCGCTCGCTCCTTGGAGGTGGAGGAGAGCGGCGCTATCGGGCTGGCGTGCTTTGGCCCATGCATCTGGGATGAGCCCTTTCCCAAAGGGTTCATGCTCCCCTGCGACACCCCCAACTACAACGGGACCGTGAAGCCAGAAGACTGGCTCACCGACTACACCATGGCCATTGGCATCACCGGTGCCAATCACCTTCTTGCCGTGCGATACACATCGCTCATGCTCCAGGGGTCGGTCCGCACGTGGTTGAATAGTCTGCTGATGGGCAGCATCAACATGTGGGTCGATTTTGAGCAAGCCTTTGTCCGCAACTTCACGGGGACCTACAAGCAACCCGGCCGCCCTAGCCAGCTCGCCATGTGCGTGCAGGGGCCAATAGATACCGGTCGCGAGTACCTCGCACACTGGACCGAGCTCCGGAACAGCTGCGAGGGCGTCCATGAAGTCCAGGCGATCCAGTACTTCGTCAGCGGGTGCTGAGATGGCACCCTCCTCAAGCACAAGCTCTTACGCTCCGAGCCGTCCACCATGGCCACGCTCATGGTAATGGCAGACAAATACGCCAACACTGACTCCGCCATGAAGATCTAGGTGGCGCTGGATGAAGCTAGCAAGGCGAAGCTCGTTCCCCCTCCGAAGCCGGCTGGCGAAAGCAGCCGGCAGCAGCATCACCAGAACAACAAGCGCAAGGCCGATCAGCCGGCGCAACGCCATGACAACCAGCTCGTCGCGACCACCGAGCTCGTGGTAGACCTGGCGGCGAAGCGTCGGCAGACTGGAAAGACGGCATGGTAGCCCGCCATGAGTTTCGAAGAGATGCTCGACGCCCCCTGCAAGAACCACAACGGTGCAAGACCGTCCACGCACATGCTCTGGCAGTGCGCCATCACCAAGCGCATCATGAGGGGCGACGTACCGCCTCCTCCAGCTCCGGCTCCAGGCGCGGGGCATCCGCATCCGCCTCCACCGCCGCCTCCAACTGGCGGCGCGATGCGCGACGATGCCTTCCCAGACTAGAACGCGGCTCACATCGTCTTCACCAGCCTCGGCAACGACAAGCGCAGCGAGCGCCTCCTACGGCAGGAGGTGAACACCGTTGTCCCGACCAAGTCGGAGTTCATGCACTGGTCGGATCGCTCGATCACCTGGACCCGGGAGGATCACCTGGCGGTGATGCCGAATCCAGGTGGTTACGCCCTCGTCCTCAACCCTACCATCGTCGCACGGCGCACGTGCAAGTTCTCCCGAGTCCTCATCGACGGCGGCAGTAGCATCAACATCCTCTACCGCGACACAATGACCAAGCTCGTCCTCAAGGCCGAGGACCTGGAGCCGACCCTGACGATCTTCCATGGCATCGTGCCCGGCCTCTCCTGCCCTCCCATTGGTTGGGTCCGGCTCGGCGTCCTGTTCGGTGACAGCAGCCACTTCCGACGCGAACCGAACTGGTTTGAGGTGGTGGACCTGTCCAGCGCGTACCACGCGTTGCTGGGCCAGCCCACGCTCGCCAAGTTCATGGCGATTCCCCACTACACGTATCTAAAGTTGAAGATGTCGGGTCCCAAGGGCCTCATCACCATTACCGATGACTACCGCAAGTCCCTGGAGTGCACCCGAGGCAGCGCCAAGTTGGCCGAGTCACTGGTCATTGCCGAGGAATGGCGCCAGCTCGGCCGGATCGATCCCGATCAAGGACCCGGCAGACGAAGCGGCCTTCAAGCCCTCCAAGGAGATGGAGAAAGTGAAGCTGAACCCAGAAGACCCCAGCTGCAGCAAGTACATTGTCGTAGGCGCCCGCCTCGATAGCAAATAGGAAGGCGAGCTCGTCGACTTCCTCTGTGAGAATCGGGATATCTTCGCATGGACCCCCAAAGACATGTCGGGTATCCCGAGGAAGTATGCCGAGCACAAACTTCACATCCGCAAGGACGCCAAGCCTGTGCATCAGCCCCTATGACGTTTTTCCGAAGAGAAGAGAAGAACCATCGGTGAAGAGGTCGCCAAGCTTTTGGCGGGCGGCTTCATAATGGAAGTGTTTCACCCCGAGTGGCTGGCCAATCCAGCCCGTGCTGAAAAAGAACAAGACCTGGCGCATGTGTATCGACTACACCAGCCTCAACAAGGCCTGTCCCAAGGATCCGTTCGCTCTCCCGCGGATCGACCAAGTCATCGACTCAACCGCCGGGTGCGAGCACCTGTCCTTCCTGGACGCTTACTCCGGCTACCACCAGATCAAGCTGGACCCGGCCGACGCCCTGAAGACATCCTTCATCACGCCCTTTGGGGCGTATTGCTATATCACCATGACGTTCGGCTTGAAGAACGCCGGTGCCACCGTCCAACGCTACATGCAGAAATGCCTGCTGCCGCAACTCGGCCGCAATATCCACGTTTACGTGGAAGACATCATGGTGAAGACCAAGCAGCACCTCATGCTCCTCGACGACTTGAAGGAAACATTCGCCAACCTCCACGAATACAAGGTCAAGCTTAACCCGGAAAAATGCGTTTTCAGCATCCCAGTCGGAAAGCTACTCGGCTTCCTCGTCTCGGAGCGCGTCATCGAGGCGAACCCGGAGAAAATCAAGGCCATCGAGCGCATGCGCAAGCCGGCTCGGCTGCGCGATGTCCAGAAGTTCACCGGATGCTTGGCCTCGGTCAGCCGGTTTCTAAGCCGGCTGGGCGAGAGGGCGCTACCCCTGTACCAGTTGATGAAGAAGATGATCCCGTTCGAATGGAACGACAAGGCAGACGAGGCCTTCCAAGACCTCAAGCGCATGCTCTCCACCGCACCAATCTTGGCCACGCCGACCGACAAGGAGCCGCTGTTGCTCTACATAGTCGCGACCTCGCGGGTGGTCAGCACGGTGCTGGTGGTCGAGCGACCAGAGAAGGGCAAGATCCAAGCTGTCCAGCACCCGGTCTACTACCTGAGTGAGGTGCTCTCCATCTCCAAGCAAAACTACCCTCACTACCAGAAGATGTGTTACGGCGTGTACCTTACCGCCAAGAAGCTGAAGCAGTACTTCCAAGAGCGCGTCGTCACCGTAGTCAGCACGGTGCCTATCGGAGAAATCATCGGATGCCGGGATGCCTCTGGCTGGGTCACCAAGTGGGCGCTCCAGCTAGCCGGCCACACCATCCTCTACGAGCCCCGTACCACGATCAAGTCTCAGGCCCTGGCCGACTTCCTTGTCGACTGGACTGAGACCCAGTACTTACCGCTGCCCCCTGACTCGACGCATTGGCGCATGCACTTCGATGGATACAAGATGCGACTCGGCCTGGGGGCCGGCATCGTGCTACCATCCCCGAAGGGCGACCGACTCCGCTACGCGCTCTAGATCCAGTTCGCCGCCTCTAACAATGTCGCCAAGTACGAAGCCCTTGTGCACGGCCTCCGGATTGCCAAGGAACTCGGCATCCAGCGCATCCTGTGCTACGGCGACTCAGACCTAGTGGTGCAGCAGTGCTCCAGCGACTCGGACCTAGTGGTGAAGCAGTGCTCCGGCGAGTGGGACGCCCGCGACTCCAACATGGCAAGCTACCGCCTCCTCGTCTAGAAGCTGATCGGGTCCTTCGAGGGCTGCGAGTTCCTCCCTGTCCTGCGCGTGGAGAACGAAGCGGCCGACACGCTTGCCAAGATCGCATCGTCCCGGCAGTCCATCCCGTCCGGCGTCTCCCTCGAGCACCTGCGCAAGCCATCCATCAAGCCGTCGCCAGACTCTGAGTCCATTCACGTTCCAGATGACCCGGCCGCACCTCAACCCGGCCCCGGGGCTGCTGAACCCGGCTCGGGGGCTGCTCAGCTCGATCCGGCCGACATCACCCCGGTCCCGGTCGTCGCCATCCCCGACCCGGGGGCTGCTCAACCCGGCCCGGGGGTTGCTCAACCCGGCTCGGGGGCTGCCGACCCAGAGCCCACCTTGGTGGCCGTCTTCGCTGTGGTTACGGCTCCGTCGTGGGCCCTCCCAATATCAGAATTCCTGGAAAACGGGGTTCTCCCCATGGATGAGACCGAGGCCTGACAATTGCAGCGTTGGGCGTCCGCCTACAACATCATCAACAACGAGCTCGTCAAGTGCAGCTCCACCAGCATGTTCCAGCGCTGCATCGAGCAGGAACAGGGCATCGACATCCTCCTCAACATACACCAGGGCGAATGCGGGCACCACGCCACGTCGCGATCCCTGGTGGCCAAGGCGTTCCGCCATGGTTTTTACTGGCCCACGGCCCTCCAAGATGCCAAGTCACTCGTTCTCAAGTGTGAGGGGTGCCAGTGCTTCAGCAAACGCAGCCACAAGCCGGTGTCAGCACTCTGCACCATACTGATCGCCTAGCATGGTGGGACCCTTCTAAACCGCTCGAGGCGGCATGATGCACCTGCTGGTGGCAGTGGACAAATTCACCAAGTGGATCGAAGCACGGCCGATCAAGAAACTAGACGAGCCAACAACCGTCTAGTTCATCAAGGACATAGCGGTTCGCTACGGCATGCCGAACAGCATCATCACGAACAACGGCACCAATTTTGCCAAGGGCGCCCTCGAGCAATACTGCTCCGTCTCTGGCATCCGCCTTGACCTGGCCTCTGTTGCACATCCGCAGTCCAATGGGCAGGTCGAGCGGGCCAACGGACTCATCCCGTCCGGCATCAAGCCGCGACTCATTGAGCCACTCATCTGCTCACCCGGCAGCTGGCTCAACGAGTTGCCAGCCATTCTCCGGAGTCTCCGCACCACGCCGAATCGGTCGACCGGGTTGACCCCGTTCTTCCTCGTCTATGGAGCCGAAGCCGTCATCCCGACCGATGTCGAGTTCAACTCGCCATGCGTCGCGATGTACACCGAAGCCGAAGCTAGAGAAGCCCGCGAAGACGACGTCGACCTGCTCGAAGAAGCACGCCTCCTGACGCTCAACCATTCGTCCATCTACCAGCAAGGCCTGAGGCACTACCACAGCAAGAAGATCAAACCCCTCGCGTTCCGCAAGGGCGACCTCGTCCTCCGACTCGTCCAAGAGCAAGCAGGCCAGCACAAGTTGTCCCCTCCATGGGATAGCCCATTCATCGTGAGCAGGGCCTTGCGCGATCGCAACGCCTACTACCTCATCGACACACGCATGTCAAAGAAGCGCAAGAGAGACACCGCCGGGGAAGAAATGACTCGGCCATGGAACGCGGAACTCCTCCGTCCGTTTTACAGTTAGCCGCACAAGTGTATGTATCATCGCCTTTTGTAAACGCATGAAACTATGGGGTTCCCGAAAAAGACTCGGGGGTTGCCTTTTGTTGACCAATTTATTGTGTCCCTACTTTCTCGCATCACTATGCCACTGAACCCGGCCACCGGTCCGACCAGCTCGACCCAGGGGCTCGGGGGCTGGCCGGCTCGATCGCCACCCCGCCGCCTTACTTGGTGAATCCTGATACAGTAAAGATGCCGCGGTCCCCCACTTCGCCTTAAAGCCACAGATCTGGCTTCGGCTGTCGGCTGGCAAGCACAAAGGTCCAAAGCTCCTTCACGCTTCAAACACCAAGTAAAAGGCCGCCGAGTCGATCAGCCTGGACCGCCGCTTAGAAAATACATAGCCGCACGACTGGCTGCTCGCCAACCGGCTACGTTGGGTCGCCGCCAGCCGGCCCAGTGGGTGTTTCGCTCGCGCTCAACGTTTTGAAAAGCCCAAGTACTGCATGTTCGTCTCAAAGAACCGAACTCCTTGTCATGGACCGGAGCCTCGGCCGTCTGACTCGCGGGGGGGGGGGGGAGGTGAGGGAGTCCTGGATTAGGGGTATACGTACAGCCGGACAATATACTTTGGCCGGACTGTTGGACTACGAAGATACAAGATTGAAGACTTCGCCCCGTGTCCGGATGGGACTCTCCTTTGCATGGAAGGCAAGCTTGGCAATTCAGATGCTAGATCTCCTTCTCTGTTACCGACTTTGTGTAACCCTAGCCCCCTCCGGTATCTATATAAACCGAAGGGTTTAGTCCGTAGGAAAAGAACAATCACAATCATAGGCTAGATTCTAGGGTTTTGCCTGTACGATCTCGTGGTCGATCAACTCTTGTAATGCTCATATCATCAAGATCAATCAAGCAGGAAGTAGGGTATTACCTCCATCAAGAGGGCCCGAACCTGGGTAAACATCGTGTCCCCGGCCTCCTATTACCATTAGCGTTAGACGCACAGTTCGGGACCCCCTACCCGAGATCTGTCGGTTTTGAAACCGACATTGGTGCGTTCATTGAGAGTTCCACTGTGTCGCCACGATCAGGCTTGATGGCTCATCTCGTTGTCAAGGACAACATCACCTCTGGGGGAGCCCTGGCTCTAGGCCAAACTCTCCGACTAGGCAGCTTCGTCATGACCGCCCGATCGGTTGTCGCACCAACGATGACTTCTCAGGTCATCAAAAACAGCCTCCACGTCGATTTGGAACTCGCCGAACAGATGGATCCAATGGAGCTCTCCTGCCTTAATGAGCTCTTGGATCGCATCGCCGCTTTGGGTGTCGCTATGGACTATGATCGGATTGGGCTTAAACCCGACCAAAGGGAGATTAACTCTCCGCCGATCACCCATGAGTTAGCGGTAGTGGAAGAGCAACACATGGATTCTCCCTATATTTTGAGGACGAACTACGTTCAGATTTTCGAGCTCTCTGGGCCGGATACCCGCTCGCGGGAGGACATGACCCAAACCCCGAACTTAGAATCGGGCGGCGGGCCGGAAAAATTGGGCAACATCCCGGAGCCCGAGCTGCCAAGCTCGGAAGCTTCTCTGCCCCTGGATCTCACATCGGGTTAGGGTTCAGACTTAAATCTACCCACCCACCCAGATTTAAGCAATCTTTCCCATATCAGACAAGAGCCCCAAGAAACAGTACATCATTACTGGGCCAGATTCCTCCTTGTGATAAGCAAGGTCAAGGATTGTCGCGCGGAAGACGCAATCTCATTATTTTGCAAAAATTGCACAGACAAGGGGATCCTCAACGCTATAAGTCGCCGTGACATAGTACACTTTGCTGACTTAGCAGCCATAGTACAGAAGTACTGCGTGATGGAAAGCGCTTGGAAAACCCAAACAAAATTTTGGGATACTCCGGCTCTCACTAAATCCTTCGTCCGAACTAAAAGGGTAAACTCTCGCAAGTCACCCGACTCAATTACCAAAAAACCAAGGCCCGCTGGAGGGCGCAGAACCGTATTGGAGGAGTGGCTCAGTGGACCATGCAAAATTCACAGCACACCGGATACCATGCCAATACATAGCCTTAGAGCATGTTGGATACTCCGGCAGGTAGCGAAAAGTGGCGAGGATCTCCTCACCAACCATATCACAAAGCAACATCCCGCCGAATATAACAATACGGTACTGACAGTCTTCAAGACTTTCGCCTCTAACAATAGGCGTAAGCGAGCACTCTGCAGCCTCGCCGAAGTCTGCCACGTTGCAGCAATGAATCCATGGAACTACATGGCTATAAGTTTCAATGCCAGTGACGAACCGCAATTTCGAACAGTCTGGGCACCAGCCGCTTTGGTCCTTAGTCCAATCGTGGATGGCTTCGGGCTTACTAAAGTGCTCATGGATGGTGGCAGCGGATTAAACCTCATCTACGAGGAGACCCTCAACAAGATGGAAATAGACAAGAGCCGCATTGAGCGGAGCAGCACGACCTTCAGGGGAATCATCCCCAGCCGGGAAGCACGATGTGCGGGAAAAATCACACTAGATGTGGTATTCGGCACGCCGGAAAATTACAAGTCCAAAGAAATCACATTCCGTGTGGCCCCGTTTAGCAGCGGATACCACACCCTTTTAGGGCGGGACGCATTCACGAGCTTTCAAGCTTTACCCCATTACGGGTACATGAAGCTCAAAATGCCCAGGCCCAATGGAATCATCACTCTAGCTAGTGATCCGGATGTCGCACTCCGCGCCAAAAATAAAACCGCCGCACTGGCCCTGGAGGCATTATCCGAAGCCCTCGCTGCCGAAGAACTAACCACGATGCGCGCCACAGTGGACAGAGACGACGTGATACTTGTCAAGCGACCCAAGTCCACCTGTTTCAAACCCACGGACAAGATAGTCAAATTCTAGGTCCACCCAACGGACCCTACAAAGACAACTTCGAATGGGACACAGTTGAACCCCACAATAGACGCCGCACTGCGATAGTTCCTGCATGAGAATTGGGATATCTTCGCCTGGCATCCTACAGAAATGTTGGGCATCCCACGCAGGCTGGCCGAACACAGCCTAAATATATTGAAGGGATACAAGCCGGTCAAGCAGACTCTTCGGCGCTTTTCAGAACCTAAGCGACAAGCCATGGGAGAAGAGCTAGCTAAATTACTCGAGGTCGGATTCATCAAAGATATAAAACATCCGGATTGGCTAGCAAACCTAGTGATGGTACCAAAGAAGGACAAATCCTGGCGCCTATGTGTCGATTTCAAGGACCTCAATAAGGCTTGCCCTAAGGATCCCTTCCCCCTCCCCCGCATTGATCAAATCATCGATGCTACCGCAGGACACGACTCATTGTGTTTCCTCGGCGCATACTCCGGATACCATCAAATCAAAATGGCGGAGTCCAACCAAGCCGCAACGGCCTTCATCACACCATACGGCCCCTTCTGTTTCAATACCATGCCTTTTGGGCTCAAAAATGTCGGCGCAACCTATCAACGCATGATTCAGACATGCCTGGAGAAACAAATCGGCAAAACAGTGGAGGCATACGTGGACGACGTGGTCATCAAAACAAGACATGTCGAAACTTTAATAGATGACTTGAGGCTCACGTTCGACAACCTCCGAACATATGACATCAAGCTCAACCCGGAAAAATGTGTCTTCGGCGTACCTTCCGAGAAGTTGCTCGGCTTCATCGTCTCCAATAGAGGAATTGAAGCAAATCCCACAAAAATCCGAGCTATGTCATAGTTGGCTACCCCAACAGACCTCAAGCAGATCCAGAAATTAACTGGATGCGTGGCTGCCTTAAGCCGCTTTATCTCCCGATTAGAAGAAAAGGCACTACCCCTTTATCGCCTTCTTCGATGCACCGAACACTTCGAGTGCACGGATGCAGCCATGGCCGGACTGGAAGAAATAAAGGCCCTCTTGGCCAGCAATCCAATCCTGACCGCGCCAAATACTGGCGAACCTATACTATTATACATAGCCGCAACACACCAGGTTGTAAGCACAGTACTCGTCGTCGAACGAGAAGCGGATGGACACAAGTTCCCGCTCCAAATGTCGGTATATTACGTGTCCATTGTCCTCACTCCATGCGAATCCTGGTACCCACACTATCAAAAGATAGCATACGCGGTCTTCATGGCATCCCGGAAACTACGACACTATTTTCAAGAGTGTTCGATTACGGTGGCCTCCGAAGTACCACTCAATGACATAATAAACAACCACGATGCCACGGGCCGGATTGCTAAATGGGCTATCGAGCTCCTTCCGTTCGACATAACATACAAACAACGGCGAGCCATTAAGTCGCAAGTACTGGCTGACTTTGTTGCTGAATGGACAGAAGCCGAACTCCCTAAAGAGAACGGCACATACTCCAATTGGATCATGCACTTCGACGACTCTAAGATGTTGGCCGGATTGGGAGCGGGTGTTGTCCTTCCATCCCCCACCGGAGACAGGGTCCAATACGTACTCCAAATACTATACACAGACTCCAACAATGCAGCCAAATATGAGGCTCTGTTGCATGGTCTTTGGATGGCAGTCTCCATGGGCATCCAGCACCTAGAAGTGCGCAGGGACTCAAACCTCGCAAAATCACAGATAAATGGAGACTTTGATGCCAAGGATCCGAAAATGGTGTCCTACCGTAATGTCGTCCTCAAAATGTCAGCTTGGTTAGAGGGGCTCGAATTCCACCATGTGGTCCGAGAAAACAATCAAGCGGCGGATATCCTCGCCCGCATTGGCGCTAAACGCGACCCCGTCCCACATAATATCTTCTTGGAAAGGCTTTTCAAGCCATCCGTGGTATGGAAAGGGGAGACCGGCAATACCAGTCCGAATCCAAATATAACCCCAGATTCTGAACCATCTGACGTAATCGGAGGCTCTTCCGCCGAAATAACACCTTCGGCCCACGAAATCATGGCTGTCATCGCCCCATGGACCAAGCCCTTCTTAGCCTACCTAAATAGGCAAGAGCTCCCCGATGACCAAAATGAGGCACGCTGTATTGTGCGGCGTTCCAAGGCCTACAAAGTCCATGAGGGGGAGCTTTATAAGAAAAGCGCCACCGGGGTGCTCCAAAGATGCATCTCCGAAGAGGAAGGGCGGCAGCTCTTGGCTGAAATCCATGCCGGACTCAGCGGGCACCACGCCGCAGCTCGGGCACTTGTAAGCAAGGCCTTCCACATAGGTTTTTACTGGCCGACAGCTCGGGCAGATGCACAGGACCTTGTCCAACATTGTGTCGGTTGCCAACTCTTCGCCAATCAGAACCATATGCCCCCTACCGCTCTCCAAACAATCCCCGTAACTTGGCCCTTCGCGGTCTGGGGGCTGGATATGGTCGGATCTCTTAAAGGGGGAAGCCATAAGAAAAAATACTTATTGGTCATGGTGGACAAGTTCACCAAATGGATAGAAGCCAAGCCAGTTAAAACGCCGAATCCGGACCAGTGATAGACTTCATATCAGGGGTTGTGCAACGTTACGGTGTCCCCCACAGCATCATCATTGACAATGGCTCAAATTTCACAGCCAATGAGGTGAAAACTTGGTGTGGAAATATTGGCATTAAGCTCGATTACGCCTCTGTCTATCACCCCCAAACAAATGGTCAAGTCGAACGCGCAAATGGTCTTATCATGAGCGGCATCAAACCCAGACTAGTGCGATCCTTGAAGGAATCAGATACGCACTGGGTCGAGGAGCTCGACTCTGTACTCTGGGGGCTGCGGACCCCGCCATATCGCACCACCGGATACACACCATTTTTTATGGTGTACGGCACAGAGGCGGTACTACCCTGCGATATAATTCATGAATCACCTCACGTGCACATGTACGAAGTGAAAGAAGCCGAGCTAGATCGGCAGGACAACTTAGATGCCCTGGAGGAGGAGCATGACGTCGCAAAAGCCCGTTCCGCATTCTATCAGAAGCAGGCTCGAAGGTATCAAAGCAGAGAAGTACGGGCCAAAACTTATAACATTGGCAAACTCGTTCTACGCCTACCGGAGAAGAAGAAGGAAAAGATCAAGCCCAAGTGGGAGGGCCCCTTAATTATTGATAAAGTTCTCACCGGAGGAGCGTACCGTCTGCGTAATGCATCAGATAACAGACTCGAGCTGAACCCATGGAATGCGGCGAGACTCCGAAGATTCTACGCCTAGTGCCGAACTTAGTGTTCGTCTCCTTACCTCCGCCTTTTCAACTATGTCCTGCTTTTTCTTTCTCTTCCTATTTTCTTTTTACACACAAAGCCTTAAATGCTTTACGGATGCTTCGATCGCTCTGGCCGCACTATGCGTGCTCAATATACCTGGGGGCTTCCTATACGAAAGCTTAAGATAATTATTTTCATGGCTTCATGCCCACCACATATGCGTCACCTTTCGATATGTGTCTTTTCTTCACCATTATATGCATCGATATGACTTAAGTTTTGGCCATGCTGGGTTGCCTGGCTCTTGTGTTTATGCCCTACATTCCCGTTAATTCGGCTAGGGCATAAGGGGAGCACCTCTGCGATTGTTACTGTCCGTTCAGCCAGATGTGTACCTCAGACTGGGTGAAGCCGAAAGCTACCGTTCTTAAAGGAATATTCGGTCGGTGAACAAAAGATGTTTTTTGTTTATTACAACATAAACCCCCAGATGTTTTGTATCCTGCGTCTCTGTTTGCAGTTCGGACATGCACATCGATGCATGCGTACCCAGGGAAAGGAACCCCTAACGGAACTATTCTCTCTGGAAGATGTTTCTTACTATCCATGTAATATAACATAACTAGTTGGGTACTTGTCTGTTCAAGCACTTATGACCCCTATGCCTGGTTTCCACATGTACCCCGGTTTTACATAACTAAGCGGGTATTCGGATACACTTTGGACTGTCAGGTCCGGAGGCTGAAGCAAAAAGGTCCGCCATGACAAATGATTTACAATCCGGATAGGGACTACATACATCCATTGAAGTACATAGTCACTTGGACTGGCTAAATTCTTCTTCTATACCATCCAACAGGTTGTCTAGCCTACAGTCCTGTTGGGAATACTTTGCGGCTAATGCTACTTGGTCATACACCAGACTTACGGGAATCTCTTTCCCATTTGGCCCCACCGGTCCGACTTCGGCCATATGATTTGGGTCAGCCTTGGTGTATCACGTTTTCACCATGGCCCAGGCTTCCCTTGCACCTTGTCGGCAGGTCGATAGCTTCCATAATCGGAAGCGCCGCCGTGCTCCCTTGAGCATATCCACAAGCTCCCCCATGCCTCCTGGAAGGGAAGCCGATGGCCACAAGGCCTGGGCAATACCATGCATCACCTGTCGAGCTCGTTCGTGCAGTTGTGAGAGATCTTGCAGCAGATCGCCTGCGGATCCAGGCATCTCCTCTTCAGGGCAGCCTGTCAGCATACCTATAGACATAACTCTGTTAATATGCTTCCTCGCCGAACTGTACTGCAGTTCGTTTAAGCACTTACCATAAATGCCACGTCGAAGCCTCCTGTTCTCCTTCACGGAGTCCGCAAGCTGAGCTCGAACATCTGCTAATTCGACGCTCAGCCGGATATTGGCATCTTGGAGATTGTTTTTCTCTTGCCTAACCTGCATAAGCACACGCTCGCCATCCTTTAGCTGTCTTCGGACATGTGGCTCATTATCTTTTACGATCTCCGGATTCTCTCCAGGATTGTCTGCAGAATCATTTGTTAGATTTATAAAGCATGTCGAATACTAACTGGTATGCATCCTTAAAATTTCTTTATCAAGACAAGTATTACCAGATGAGGCCTTCTGGGATTCTTCTAGTTTGGCAACTGCGGCCCTCAGCTGGGTCTTGCATTCCTCTAGCTCTTGAGATAAATGGGTATTCTTCTCTACAAGCACCTATACATACAATAATCCTTAAATCAGTTGTGCCAACTATTTCAAGTCTCAGGGGCTACTGATATACATACTTATCAAATTTTCTTACCCGTATATCTTTTGCATATTGGTCCGCCGCTCGGGCGAGTCCATCTTGAGCAACTCGGATGTATGCTTCTCCTGAGTTGAAGGCATTGAACGCCTCTTCGGAAAAAATGCCATCGCGGAGTACGGCCCGTCGGCGCCGGTGATTCATGTCACTCTCCACTTCGGAATTCGTAGCGGAGAACCTGTCCGCATCCTCTGTCGGAGAACAATTCGGCGTTGTCCTCACGTCAGCCTCCACTCGTAGGCCGGTTCTGGAATCCGGCTAGCGGAGGCGTGGCGTGCAGGGTCTCCGGATATAGTCCGGCGACTACTCTTTCTGTCAGGACATAATGGACGCTGTTATATTTCAACGATGATAATCACGGAGCAAGTTTAATTGTACCTCTGCGAAGGCATCTCAATCCTAACTGCCTTCCTCTTAAGCGTGTATGGCCTGGGTGACCTTTGCTGATGAGCCCCCATGGGATCAGCGCGGCGTCCCGACGGCCGTTTCTATAAAGTGCAATATGTGTGCATAAGGTATGGTATAAAGAAGGGATCCTTCTCGGAAGTTAGGACTTCAGCTCTACTTACGTGTGATGCAGGGAGCAGCCCGTGATAATCAACGATGATGGCCACCAAGGTGTCGTCACAGCTTGCCTGGTAGAATGTCTCGTCGACAAGCTCCACAGATGTATCCGGATCTTCTTCAAGTCCAGGGTCGAGAGCCCGGCCAGGATCCTCTGGCTGCGGAAATGGGCTCTTGAACTCTTTCACGGCCTTTTTCAGTTCCTGCTTTGAAATAGCAAGGTAAATGATTGTGACAAAGGATGCAAGAATGGATAAAGTTGAGTAAAGGATGACAGCTTACCCAGCTTGGTGGGTTGTACATCGAAAATCCATCACGCAGCTTAATGCGGAGGAACTCCTCTTCTTCTCCTTTATACAAATCGGACAATATTCTCGCCAAAGCGGTGGTGGAGTCTGGACCTTTACGACCGCAGCGGGTGGCATCGTCTTCTCCATTGAAGTGCCACATGGGTTTCCCCCGATATTGAAGTGGCTGCACCCCCCGCATTATGCATATTGACATAACTTCGATTATGGTCAGTCCTGATTGGGCCAGTATTTTTATCCTGCCCATCAGGTAGAGGACTTCTCTGTCATCTTCCTCCTGGGGGCTCCGGGGGCGCCAATTTTGGCGTTTCTTTAGCGGAGTGTTAGTGAACTCAGGAAGGCCCGTCCGGATTGGGTCCGGAAGGAGAACGTCGTCTACATAAAACCACTCCGAAGGCCAGTCTTCGGATGCCTTCTTTGGAGTGTCAGACAATTATCCGGTCTAGGCGACGCGCCATATCTCAGCTCCGGCCACTTGATATATAGATCCCTCCTGATTACGAGGGATGAGGCAAAATAGCCTCTTCCATAACTCGAAATGAGCCTCGCAGCCCAGAAATAGCTCGCAGAGGGCGACGTAACCTGCGACATGCAGTACGGAGGCAGGGGTGAAGTTATGCAGCTGGAGGCCATAGAACTCCAGGAGCCCGCTAAGGAACGAGTGGATTGGAAACCCGAGTCCTCTCAGCAAATATGGGACAAGGCATACCCGCTCCCCCCGAGATGGGTTAGGAAAGCTCTCCGCTTGCTCCCCTCCATTATAGGTGGCTAGTCCGGCTCGGACGGGGACCATGTATGCAGGTGGAAGAAACCCTTGGGTCTGCAACTCTATTAATCGGCTATGGGGGACAGAACATTTTTCCCAATCCCCTGGCTAAGAGCTAAGGGTGCGAGAAGAGGAGCTGCGGCGACTGGCCATGATGGAATGGTTTTTTCCGGACGCGCTCTGTTGAATGCTTGCTTGGGGGAAGATGGTGAGATTTGGATC
Organism: Triticum aestivum; assembly: GCF_018294505.1. Lineage (NCBI taxonomy): Eukaryota > Viridiplantae > Streptophyta > Magnoliopsida > Poales > Poaceae > Triticum > Triticum aestivum. The sequence continues at coordinate 533,010,626 of NC_057813.1, read as the reverse complement.
TGAGGATCCCCGTCTCTTCAAATAGACGGTTCGCTTACAGGTTTAGGGTGACAAATGTAAAAATGCCCCGGCTCCTCGTATTCACTCAACACGTGGAGATAGCCATTATTGAAGCATAGAAGCCGAGGAGTACAACATTGATGGGAAGCCGGACACTGTTTGCTACGACAGGTACTCTGGATTTGGAGAAGAACCCGCCTTGCAATGCCGAAGACAATCTGCGTGTCAGACTCATCGTCATTAAAGCCTGGTTTGGGGGCTACTGAGTGAGTCCTGGATTAGGGGGTATCCGGACAGCCGGACTATATACCTTGGCTGGACTGTTGCACTATGAAGATACAAGATTGAATACTTCTCCCCCTGTTCGTATGGGACTCTCCTTTGCATGGAAGGCAAGCTTGGCGATTCGGATGTTAGATATCCTTCTCTGTAACCGATTTTGTGTAACCCTAGGCCCCTCCGGTGTCTATATAAACCGGAGGGTTTAGTTCGTAGGACAAGAACAATCATAATCATAGGCTAGCTTCTAGGGTTTAGCCTCTACGATCTCATGGTAGATCAACTCTTGTAATACTCATATCATCAAGATCAATCAAGCAGGAAGTAGGGTATTACCTCCATCGAGAGGGCCTGAACCTGGGTAAACATCGTGTCCCCGGCATCTTCTTACCATTAGCCTTAGACGCACAGTTTGGGACCCCCTACCCGAGATCTGCCGGTTTTGACACCGACAGGAGGTTTGAGAAAGGAGAAAGGCAAGAAAGCGGTCCAAAAAACGGAAGGCAAAAGCAAAAACACTCATGACATTTACACACAAATTCAGGTAAAAAAAAGACATTTACACATAAATATTTAAAAAGGCCCACGGCCCGAGTTCATTACACCCCAAAATCCCCAGTGGGTGGGTGGACTTGCTACTTAACAAATTCTACTAAGAATGTCTCAGGCATCTCCAGCGCCGCGTCGCGGCATTGACGGCTCTCCCCTGGTGGCCTCTAGGTCCAGCGAGGCGCCAGTGTCTTCACCAGCACCCCCATCGTGGTAGACGCCCGTATCCTCCGAGCTCCCCTCCGGATCATGGAGAACCAGGCTGTAGTCGTCGCCATCCACGACCCTGCCGTCTTCCGTCCGCTCCGGGTGGAACTCATCATGAAAGGCGAACTCGGTGATGTAGCTGGCCCGGGGGGCAATCCGGCCGGCTTGCTCCTGCAACAACTACTCCGAGCCGGCCCGCTAGCCCATCAGCGCATCCAGCTGCAGGTATGGATGCGAAGACAGCGCGAACCGGAGTGCCGTCTTAGCGCCGGCACGAGCGGCGAAGACGCGCCACTCACAAAGCCGGTCCGGTCCCATCTCCAACCAACGCGCTAGGCGCGTAAAGCTGCTTGGCTCGACGGAGTCCATCCAAAGGGCCATTGTCATCGTGGTGCTGGCCTGGGACAGCCGCCCCATCTGCGTCCCCAAGACCCACAGGCGGGTCTCAGCGGTGGCGATGATTTCCGGGAAGGTCCACACCACCCGCGGGTTCGTTCCGGATCCAACGACTCAGCTCGGGTCGCGCTGAAAGTGGACGGCTTCCTCCGCCAGCCGTTGCTTCTCTGGGAAGGCTCCTGCCACAAAAGGCAAAGCATATCAAAAGAAGGACAAGAAGGACGAAAGACCGGACCCCAACCCAGCAAAACACAAGAAAAGCACTTATTGGAGAAGGACTCTTCCAGGTACTGCACTTCGAGCAACGTACCACGCCGCTCCCGTTCAATGGTGCAGTCGCGCTCCTGGAGCGCCTTCTCCAGATCGGCTGCCTTGGCAAGGGCCGCTTTCAGTTCGGCATCCTTGTCGTCGACCGCCTTCTCAGCCGCCTCGCGACGATGGGCCTCGTCCTGCCAGGCCCCCTCAGCCGTGGTAACCTGCCCTCACAGGCGATCCACCTCGGCCTGGAGCCGGCCCTTGTCGTCGATCAGCCAGCCGCGCTACTGGTCTGCCTCGACCAGGGCCTGCTGCGCCCCCACCGCCTTGGCGGCTTCAGCCTTAAGAAGTCCCACCTTGGCCTCGAGGCAGCTCGTGTGACCCGCCAACTGCTCATGCAGCTGGAGGGCCTCGTCGAGAGACCGTCGGGCCTCCGCCCTCGCCTGCACCACCTCGACGCCAAGACGGCCGGTGTCGACAACGAGTCGGTCATAGTGGTGACCAGCCCGGAGCAGACGAGTCCACCAGGACAGCACCTCGGCTGCGAAAAAGAAGGGTTTAACAAACAAGAAAGCAAGACTTAAGATTTGGCCCAACTGTTACACAGTTGGCCTGAATGCCGGGGGCTACACCCAATGGGTGCGCTAGCACACCCCCACTAGAAAAGAGCACTAACATACCTGCGGCGACGCGAAGCTTCTCCTCCTTGGCGGCGAGCTGCTCCTTGAGCTCCCGGTACTTGCCCAAGAGATGGTTGAAGGCGCCGACCCAGTAGGCGTCGAGTTGCTGAAGAGAGAAGAAATCAGAACAAGGACAACGCTCCAAAGATTCGACCCAACTACTGCGTAGTTGGCCCGAGTCTCAGGGGCTACACCCAGTGGGTGCGCTGGTGCGCCCCCACGAAGAAGAAATCGTGAAAAAGATGAAGCTTACCAGAACAGCGCGCTCCAGGTCGCGCGTCCGTTCCACCTCGGCCTCGGTAAAGGCCTCGAGCCGGTCCATCCGGCTGCGCAGGCGGCGGCTGACAGCGTCCATCACCGCCTCCTCCTGGGTCTGAGGCCTGAACACCACGGCGCCCCCACTCCGCGTCGGCTGGGGCGCGGCGGCCCGGCATCCTCCCTGCCGGGGCACCAAGGCGTGCTCCCCGCTGGCCGCTCCCGACGCGGCCGGTACCTCCTCCGGCGCCCTCTCCGGCGCCGTCAATGACCCGGACGCCGGGACTCCCTGCGTCGCCGCATCCGGTTCGGACGGCGGAACAGCCTGCTGCGCCACCACTGGCCCGGCTGCAGGGAAGCCTCTGGCACCCCCGCCCGCGGTGCCTCCTCGAACACCGGCGGCGCCTCACGCGCCGCCGCCCGCAGTGCCTCCTCCAAGGCGGTGCCGCCTCCAGCGCTATCAGCCCCCGCTCGCTCGACGACGTCGACCCGCGGCGGGGTATCGTCCTCCACCTCCACGACCTCCCGGTCGAGGACTACCACCTCAGCCCGGCCCTCACGACCGTGCTCCCTCGCTGACGACGGCTCGAAGACCGTCGTTGCCACCACCGTGCCCTCTGGCATCTCACGCCAGGCTGGCTCCATGCCGGGTCGCGCCCATGCCGCCGCCGCGTCGGTTCAAGCCCGGACCGACGCCGCCTCCAGCTCTGCCTCGGCCATGTTCCTGTCCCGCCAGGCCAAGCCCTCGGTGTTGTTCGGGTCCAGGCTGACGTCCGAGTCGGCCCATCCCTCTGCCTCGCCCTGGTCGACGAGGTCGGACCGGCTCCTGCGAAACGCGGTCCCTTCGGTGGGCGCGGCGTCCGCCGCCGCCCTCGCCAGCGTAATCGGCGACCTAAAGAGGAAGAAGACAGAATGAGCAAAAAAGAAACAAGGCTGGTTTGACAAGTCCGGACGCGTACAGGAGATGAAGCTTACCCCGACAAGGCCAGGACCGGGGTTGGCCTCCCATGCCCGGCACCGCGCTTCCTCTTGGCCGGCCTCCCGGCTCCGGCTGGGTCCGCCGTGTGCATCGGGGCCCAGGGCCGCGGCACGACGCTGTCCTTCCCGTGCAGGCGGCTCGGCGCCGCCCCACACGATGACCCGGCTCTGCCCGCATCGCCACCTCCCCTGCCCAATGCCACTGCACCAACAACTGGTGTCAACATCGCCTGTACCGTACCACGGTCAACGACTCAAGATACATTAAGAAAAATACAAGACTTACCCGCGCGACGCCCAGCGCAAGCGTCGGCCTCAGCTTGCTCCTCCCCGCCATTTGTCATGGGCCCCTCTGGCGCCACCGGTGCCACCTGCGACGGAGCCCGGGCGTAAGGATGCCGGATCGCGTTCAGAAGCACCTCCCGCGTCGCGTCAAGACGGACGAGGAGGTGCACAGTTGCAAAGTAAGGCGACCAGACACTCACCTGTCGTGCCGGGTTCGACTCGCTGTACAGAACCTTGCCGAACCGCCAGTCCTCCCCAAGGTTGGCCTTGGAGATGTCGTTCACGCAGCGCGCGATCTGCTCCGCTGTCAGCCGCGTCGACCCCATGCGGTTGGGGTCTTGAAGGCCAACCATCTCGCCAATGAGGCAGGAGCGCCTCTGCAGCGGGAGGACCCGGCGCATGATGAACGCGGCGATGAGGTCGTTGCTGGAGAGCCCCTCCCGCGTCCTCATCGCCGTCACCCGCTCGTAGAGATTGAGAATCTCCTGCGACAGGCGCTTGGGCGAGTGATACGTCTCCGTCATATCTATTATTTTTGATTGTTGCATGCCAATATTCTTCAACTTTCATATACTTTTGGCAACTTTTTATACTATTTTTGGGACTAACATATTGATCCAGTGCCCAATGTCAGTTCCTGTTTGTTGCATGTTTTATGTTTCATAGAAAACCAATATCAAACGGAGTCCAAACGGGATAAAAACGAACGGAGAATTATTTTGGAATATTCGGGATTTTCCGGAGGAAGAATCAACGCGAAACAGTGTCCGAGATGGTCACGAGACAGGGGGCACGCCCACCCCCCCCATGGGCGTGCCCTAGACTCTCGTGGGCCACCCGTAAGGCGGTTGATGCCCTTCATTTGCCCCAAGAAAGCTAATTTTACGAGAAAAATCTGGGCAAAAGATTCACCCCAATCGGAGTTACAGATCTCCAGATATAAAGGAAACGGTGAAGGGGTAGAATCAGAGAACACAGAAACAGAGAGATAGATCCAATCTCGGAGGGGCTCTCGCCCCTCCCAAGCCATGGGAGCCAAGGACCAGAGGGGAAACCCTTCTCCCATCTAGGGAGGAGGTCAAGTAAGAAGAAGAAGAAGGGGCCCTCTCTCCCCCTTGCTTCCGGTGGCGCCGGAGTGCTGCTGGGGGCCATCATCATCACCGCGATCTTCACCAACACCGCCGTCATCTTCACCAACATCTCCATCACCTTCCCCCTTCTATATCCAGCGGTCCACTCTCCTGCAACCCGCTGTACCCTCTACTTGAACATGGTGCTTTATGCTTCATATTATTTTCCAATGATGTGTTGCCATCCTATGATGTATGAGTAGATTTTCGTTGTCCTATCGGTGATTGATGAATTGCTATGATTGGTTTGAGTTGCATGTTTTATTATTGGTGCTGTCCTATTGTGCCCTCTGTGTCGCGCAAGCGTGAGGGACTCCCGCTGTAGGGTGTTGCAATGCGTTCATGATTTGCTTATAGTGGGTTGTGTGAGTGACTGAAACACAAACCCGAGTAAGTAGATTGTTGCGTATGGGATAAAGGGGACTTGATGCTTTAATGCTATGGTTGGGTTTTACCTTAATGAATCTTTAGTATTTGTGGATGCTTGCTAGAGTTCCAATCATAAGTGCATATGATCCAAGAAGAGAAAGTATGTTTGCTTATGCCTCTCCCTCAAATAGAATTGCGATAGTGATTACTGGTCTAGTAACATAGTCAATTGCTTAGGGACAATTTCACAACTCCTACCACCACTTTTCCATACTCGCTATATTTAATTTATTGCATCTTTATCTAAACAGCCCCTACTTTTTATTTACATGTTCTTTATTATCTTGCAAACCTTTCCTATCACTCCTACAAAGTACTTCTAGTTTCATAGTTGTTCTAGGTAAAGTGAACGTCAAGTGTGCGTAGAGTTGTATCGGTGGTTGATAGAACTTGAGGGAATATTCTACCTTTAGCTCCTCGTTGGGTTCGACACTCTTACTTATCGAAAACTGTTGCGATCCCCTACACTTGTGGGTTATCAAGACCTTTTTCTGGCGCCGTTGCCGGGGGGGAGCAATAGCGTGGGGTGAATATTCTCGTGTGTGCTTGTTTGCTTTATCACTAAGTAATTTTTATTTGTTGTTCTAAGTTTTTCTCTATCTTTAGTTATGGATATGGAACACGAAATACCAAAAAAAATTAGGTGTACTTGCTACTCATAGAGATGGGGTAACTCCTAAAACCCTCGATTCTCACTTTGTGAAAGATATTATGTACTACTTTGATAATCCTGAGAAAACCGCATTCAACTTTATAATGGGAGACACGTTGGATCAACGTGAATACTTTAGGGATTATCGCTCGACACAAAAAGGGAAACTATTATGGGATCAATTTATTATGTTGCGTTGGTATGCCTGGGATCTATGCTTGAGATATGATATTACTTGTTGCTCTAGGATGAAGGCTCCACACCTTCCCTTTTCATGCAAATCTAATGATGATAAAACCTTGGCTTCTTATGCTAATGGTATATATGATTACTATGATGTTGAACAAATAGAAGAATTTGTTGCTTTTATGGGTGCTTATGAGATTGAATCTATGTTTAAAGCGTTTGACGATTTTGATGATTCAGTTTATAGGCCTGAAAATCTTGCTATACTTAGATATTGCTATGAAAATTATGAATACAATTACTATATTAATGCTTTTATGAAGAAAGTCTCTGGTGTCCAAGAAGAGAATAATATTTTGCAAGAAGCTATGGAAGAAGAAATTGATGATACTGTGAGCTCATTGGATGAAAAAGATGAGGAGGAGAGCGAAGAACAAAAGGAGGAAGAGCGGATTGATCACCCGTGCCCACCTTCTAATGAGAGTAACTCTTCAACTCATACATTGTTTAATTCCCCTTTGTGCTTACCGAAGGATGATTGCTATGATGATTTCTATGATGTCCTTGATTTTCTTGAAATATCCATTTTTGATGATGCTTTCTATGCTTGTGGCCAAGATGCCAATATGAATTATGCTTATGGAGATGAACTAGCTATAGTTCCTTATGTTAAACATGAAATTGTTGTTATTTCACCCACGCATGATAGTCCTATTGTCTTTTTGAATTCTCCCAACTACACTATATCGAAGAAGTTTGTTCTTATTAAGGATTATATTGATGGGTTGCCTTTTACCATTGCACATGATGATTTTGATGAATGTAATATGCATGTTCTTGCTGCTCCTACTTGCAATTATTATGAGAGAGGAACTATATCTCCACCTCTCTATGTTTCCAATACGATAAAATTGCAAGAAAGTGTTTATACTATGCATTGGCCTTTACTATGTGTGCATGAATTGTTCTTTTATGACATGCCGATGCATAGGAAGAGAGTTAGACTTCGTTGTTGCATGATATATGTTACTTTGTGCTCACTACTAAATTACAAATCACTGTTAATTAAAATTGGCTTTGATATACCTTGGGATCCGGCTGGATCCATTACTAGAGCACTATATGCCTAGCTTAATGACTTTAAAGAAAGCGTTGTCAGGGAGACAACCCGGAAGTTCTAGAGAGTCATTTATTTCTGTTGTGTTCTTTCATATAGTTTAAAAACAAAAAAAATAAAGAGGGGAACCTAAAAACTTTTCAAAAAGGAAAGTGAAAGTAAGAAAGACAAGCATTGTTGAAGTGGGAGCTAGCCTTGAACTTGGTTCATGCTCATGGAAACTTTGTGAATCTTGATTACAGAAACTTTTCATCAAAAATAATTATCCCCTTGTAAAATTCCATTTTATTATAAAAATAATGTGCCAAGGTTTGCCTTTAGGATGTTTACAATGCTTGTTTGCTTGTATGGTGCAGGACAGAAACTTTGTCTGTAATGCGCGATTTTACCTTTTTAGCTGGAACGTCAATTGGTTCTGATTCCTTTTGAACTGTCTTTATATACAACTTTTTTTATTTTTCCTAATTTTGGTAGAATTTTTGGGGTACCATAAGTATGGTGGATGTTCAGATTGCTACAGACTGTTCTGTTTTTGACAGATTCTGTTTTTGATGCATAGTTTGCTTGTTTTGATGAATCTATCGATTTATATCAGTGGATTAAGCCATGGAGAAGTTATATTACAGTAGACACAATGCAAAAACAAAATATGAATTGTTTTGCAACAGTACTTAGAGTGGTGATTTGCTTTATTATACTAACGGATCTTACCGAGTTTTCTGTTGAAGTTTTGTGTGGATGAAGTGTCTAAACGAGGAGGTTTCGATATGAGGAAAAGGAAGAGAGGCAAGATCTCAAGCTTGGGGATGCCCGAGGCACCCAAAGTAAATATTCAAGGAGACTCAAGCGTCTAAGCTTGGGGATGCCCCGGAAGGCATCCCCTCTTTCTTCAACAAGTATCAGTATGTTTTCGTATTCGTTCCGTTTATGCATTATGTGCAAGTCTTGGAGCGTATTTTGCATTTAGTTTTCATTTTTCTTTTATGCACCATGCTGGTATGAGATATTCCTTGGTTGATTTATAGAATGCTCATTGCACTTCACTTATATCTTTTGAGTATGGCTTTATAGAATGCTTCATGTGCTTCACTTATATCATTTGAAGTTTGGATTGCCTGTTTCTCTTCACATAGAAAACCGCCATTTGTAGAATGCTCTTTTGCTTCACTTATAATTGTTAGAGCATGGTCATATATTTTGTATAAAGAATTAAACTCTCTTGCTTCACTTCTATCTATTTAGAGAGATGACAGGATTTGGTCATTCACATTGTTAGTCATAAAATCCTACATAAACTTGTAGATCGCTGAATATGATATGTTTGATTCCTTGCAATAATTTCGCGATATAAAGATGGTGATATTAGAGTAATGCTAGTGGGTGGTTGTGGATTGTAGAGACACTTGTGTTGAGGTTTGCAAGTCCCGTAGCATGCATGTATGGTAACCGTTGTGTGACAAATTTGAAGCATGGGGTGTTTCTTTGATTGTCTTCCTTATGAGTGGCAGTCGGGGACGAGCGATGGTCCTTTCGTACCAATCTATCCCCCTATGGGCATGCGTAGTAGTACTTTGCTTCGAGGGCTAATAAACTTTTGCAATAAGTATATGAGTTTTTTATGACTAATGTGAGTCCATGGATTATACGCACTTTTACCTTTCCATCATTGCTAGCCTCTTCGGTGCCGTGCATTGCCCTTTCTCACCTCGAGAGTTGCTGCAAACTTCGTCGGTGCATCCAAACCCCGTGTTACGATACGCTCTATCACACATAAACCTCCTTATATCTTCCTCAAAACAGCCACCATACCTACCTATTATGGCATTTCCATAGCCATTCCAAGATATATTGCCATGCAACCTCCATCATCATCATATACATGACTTGAGCATTCATTGTCATATTGCCTCGCATGATCGTAAGATAGCTAGCATGATGTTTTCATGGCTTGTCCGTTTTTTGATGTCATTGCTACGCTGGATCATTGCACATCCCGGTACACCGCCGGAGGCATTCATATAGAGTCATATCTTTGTTCTAGTATCGAGTTGTAAGTAAATAAAAGTGTGATGATCATCATTATAAAGCATTGCCCCATAAAAAAGAAAAAGAAAAAAGGAGCCTAAATAAAAAAAAGGGGGCCAAAGAAGCCCACCCAAAAAGAAAAAAGAAAAAAAAGAGAAAAAGAAAAAAGGGGCAATGTTACTATCCTTTTTCCACACTTGTGCTTCAAAGTAGCACCATGTTCTTCATATAGAGAGTCTCTGATGTTGTCACTTTTGTATACTAGTGGGAATTTTTCATTATAGAACTTGGCTTGTATATTCCAACGATGGGCTTTCTCAAAATGCCCTAGGTCTTCATGAGCAAGCAAGTTGGATGCACACCCACTTAGTTTCTTTTGTTGAGCTTTCATACACTTATAGATCTTAGTGCATCTGTTGCATGGCAATCCCTACTCCTCGCATTGACATCAATTAATGGGCATCTCCATAGCTCGTTGATTAGCCGCATCGATGTGAGACTTTCGCCCTTTTTGTCTTCTCCACATAACCTCCATCATTATATTCTATTCCACCTATAGTGCTATATCCATGGCTTGCGCTCATGTGTTGCGTGAGGGTTGAAAAATCTGAAGCGCGTTAAAAAGTATGAACCAATTGCTCGGCTCGTCATCGGGGTTGTGCATGATGGGATCATCTTTTGTGTGACGAAGATGAAGCATGGCCAAAATGTATGATTTTGTAGGGATAAGCTTGCTTTGGCCTTGTTGTTTTGAAAAGATATGATTACTTTATTGGTACGCTTGAAGTATTATTGTTTTTGTGCCAAATGATAGACTATTGCTTTGAATCACTCGTGTCTTAATATTCATGCCATCATTAGATATATGATCAAGATTATGCTAGGTAGCATTCCACATCAAAAATTATCTTTTTTATCATTTACCTACTCTAGGACGAGCAGGAATTAAGCTTGGGGATGCTGATACGTCTCCGCCATATCTAATTTTTTTTATTGTTCCATGCCAATATTCTTCAGCTTTCATATACTTTTGGCAACTTTTTATACTACTTTTGGGACTAACATATTGATCCAGTGCCCAGTTCCAGTTCCTGTTTGTTGCATGTTTTATGTTTCGCAGAAAACCAATATCAAACGAAGTCCAAACGGGATAAAAACGGTCGGAGAATTATTTTGGAATATTTGGGATTTTCCGGAGGAAGAATCAACGCGAAATAGTGTCCGAGGTGGCCACAAGACAGGGGCGCGCCCACCCCCTAGGTGCGCCCTGGACTCTCGTGGTCCACCCGTAAGGCGGTTGATGCCCTTCATTTGCCGCAAGAAATCTAATTTTACGAGAAAAATCTGGGCGAAAGATTCACCCCAATCGGAGTTACGGATCTCCAGATATAAAGGAAACGGTGAAGGGGTAGAAACAGAGAACGCAGAAATAGAGAGATAGATCCAATCTCGGAGGGGCTCTCGCCCCTCCCAAGCCATGGGAGCCAAGGACCAGAGGGGAAACCCTTCTCCCATCTAGGGAGGAGGTCAAGGCAGAAGAAGAAGAAGGGGCCCTCTCTCCCCCTTGCTTCCGATGGCGTTGGAGCGCTGCCGGGGGCCATCATCATCACCGCGATCTTCACCAACACCGCCGTCATCTTCACCAACATCTCCATCACCTTCCCCCTTCTATATCCAGTGGTCCACTCTCCCGCAACCCGCTGTACCCTCTACTTGAACATGGTGCTTTATGCTTCATATTATTTTCCAATGATGTGTTGCCATCCTATGATGTCTGAGTAGATTTTCGTTGTCCTATCGGTGATTGATGAATTGCTATGATTGGTTTGAGTTGCATGTTTTATTATTGGTGTTGTCCTATTGTGCCCTCCGTGTAGCGCAAGCATGAGGGATTCCCATTGTAGGGTGTTGCAATGCGTTCATGATTCGCTTATAGTGGGTTGCGTGAGTGACTGAAACACAAACCCGAGTAAGTAGATTGTTGCGTTTGGGATAAAGGGGACTTTATGCTTTAATGCTATGGTTGGGTTTAACCTTAATGAATCTTTAGTAGTTGCGGATGCTTGCTAGAGTTCCAATCATAAGTGCAAATGATCCAAGAATAGAAAGTATGTTAGCTTATGCCTCTCCCTCAAATAGAATTGCAATAGTGATTACCGGCCTAGTAACATAGTCAATTGCTTAGGGACAATTTCACAACTCCTACCACCACTTTTCCATACTCGATATATTTACTTTATTGCATATTTATCTAAACAGCCCCTACTTTTTATTTACATGTTCTTTATTATCTTTTAAACCGTTCCTATCACTCCTACAAAGTACTTCTAGTTTCATAGTTGTTCTAGGTAAAGCGAACGTCAAGCGTGCGTAGAGTTGTATCGGTGGTCGATAGAACTTGAGGGAATATTTATTCTACCTTTAACTCCTCGTTGGGTTCGACACTCTTACTTATCGAAAACTATTGCGATCCCCTACACTTGTGGGTTATCAGCGAGTAGCCCCAGTTCATCTTCGCCTGTGGCGGCGCGATGGCGGGCCTTTGACGAGTAAAGGAGAAATGCAAGATTTGGATCCGCGATTTCAACAAGTAGTTCGTGCTTCGTCGGCAGGGGAGACTATAGGCCATGAAAACCCACCCCTGGTATCTCCACCTGTGGAAGGATGGGAGATTGATGCGGTCCGCACCCAAGTTGTGGATGTAGAAGAAGGAGTTCTGCCATTTCTTAGCAGAATCCTCTAGCGGGGTCTTGGGGAAGTCCGCCCCTGACCGCTTCGAGATTACGGCGGCGCCGCTGTCGGCGAACTCTCCGGCCGACAGGCCCTGCTGCTTCAGGAAGAAGAAGCACGCCCAGAGGTCGATCGTGGGCTGGACCCCTGGGTACCCCTCGTAGAAGGTAGCGAAGCCGGAGAGCTGGACGATGGCACCGGCGCCAAGATGATGCGGTTGAAGCCCAAGAACTCCAGGAACATGTGGAGGAAGGTGCTCGCCCGCAGCCCAAATCCGCGCTCGAAGTGCTTGAGGAGGACCACGCGCTCCGACTCCTCGGGTTGCGGCCTCTGCTCGCCGCGCAGAAGACGAACGGCGACATCTGTCTCCCGCGGCAGGCGCTGTAACGCCCGAAGATGGGCGATGTCCTCGGTGGTGACATTCGAGCCCATCGAAGATCCCGACGGCAGGGCCATGGACGAAGGAAGAAGAAAGAAGATGGACGACGGAGAAGTTCTGCTCAGGGCAGCAGGTGCCGCAGTGCGTCGGTTGCAAAGAGCAGGGCAAGAGCAAGGGGCAAGAGGGCACATGTGAGAATGATGTCCGCCGCCCCTGTCCCCCGATTTATAACCCTCGGTTTGAACATGGGGGAGTGGGATTGTCTACATGCACCCTTTCCACTACCCCGCAATAGGTGTGCACGTACATGCGTAGTGACTGCCTGGGGAAGGGTAACCGGACCCCGAACGCTGCAATAAATCCGCTTGTGTGGGCCAAGGGCGCTTGGCGGTGGGCCCCAGCCCGCCACCTAGTCCCGTCACGCACGTGGCCCGTCAGGCCCCTCCGACCCCCGGGCACCATGTGGCGCCCGCGCGAAGACCGAGGGATTGCCCCAAGATTCGAGAGACTCCTCGGGTCCCGCCATCGTCGGGATGCCGCCATCCGGTTTCCGAGAAAACCGGTACACAATGGGTGTTGCCGGACCCGACGCTCGTAGAATATGCCTTGCTCAAGGGGGAAACTGCGGAGGCCCACTCATGCAAAGATGGCGTACCTTCATAGCTTCGGGGACTACAGTCGGGGGGATGAACCCCGGGCAGGCAACGGAACCCGGATCCTTTTCAAAAACAACGGGTCTAGCATCGCCCCTCAAGCCGACACGCGCCTGGCCGGGTCGCTCGACCCGGTCAAGCCCCGCAACCCGGCCAAGCTCTCTGACCTGACACAGGACAGCTGAACCCGGTGCAACCAAAGCTTCCTCGACAAGCCAGCTCCACCCGTGGCGTGCTCCGCAATCCAACCACGGGTCAGCTCCCGTCCCATCCAGGCCGTACGACAGGACAAGTCTTCAATCACCGATGACCAAGGCAACAGTGTCCCGCCCATGCCTATGGTCAGCCGGAACATGGCAACAGTGCCCCTCACCTGCCCACTGAACAAGGCTAGTGTGGCTACAGTGCCCCCGCCCTCACCGCTGATGACAGCAAGCGGCGACCTGACGGAGCGCCACTGTACATGACTCGACTTGGCCTCACCCTGACGATCGACAACACGGCGCACAGTCCCCCTAGGCATGCGGGGCCCGCACCTAGGGGAACCCGGCGAACCACAGGCCCCCAGCGGGTCCCAGCCCGGGTCCCCAGACGCTGACAACCCGGACCCACCGACTTGCAACATTACCATTGTACCCCTGGGGGGTTGGTCTTTAAAACCCCCCAGTAGCCCATGCATATACAGGGGGTAGATAAGTAAGCGCGGAACTAGCCACCGAAACAGCAACCCCAGAGAGAAGGGGCAGCCTAAGCCTTGGTCGGCTCCCTTCCTCTCCCATATAGCTCCAGGAGAGACATTGTACTATCGAGCATCAAACTACACTCGGCAGGACTAGGGGTGTTATCTCTCCGGAGAGCCCCAAACCTGGGTATGCCCGGCGTCCCGCGCCCGCTCATGCCAACCTCGCCTCTGGAGCCCACCAGTGCTCTCGAGCCTCCTCCTCTCTTTAGCCATCTCTTGGCATCTGCCGTGCGCCCACCACGAGAGGATCCTTTCTGTAGAAGGAGTTTCTCTCGAAAGAAGTGAGTGGGAGGAAGGTAGAACTTGATGAGGTAAATGTACCTTCTCCCGAATTGGAAAGTAGTTCATCACAGAAATCAGTTCTAATGATTCCTACCCCAATTAGTGAGGAAGCTAATGATGCTGATCATGAAACTTCAGATCAAGTTACTACCGAACCTCGTAGGTCAACTAGAGTGAGATCCACACCAGAGTGGTACGGTAATCCTATTCTGGAGGTCATGTTACTTGACCATGACGAACCTACAAACTATGAGGAAGCGATGATGAGCCCATATTCCGCGAAATGGCTTGAGGCCATGAAATCTGAGATAGGATCCATGTATGAGAACAAAGTGTGGACTTTGGTTGACTTGCCCGATGATCGGCAAGCGATCGAGAATAAATGGATCTTCAAGAAGAAGAATGACATTGACGTTAATGTTACTGTCTACAAAGCTCGACTTGTTGCGAAAGGTTTTCGACAAGTTCAAGGAGTTGACTACGATGAGACTTTCTCACCCGTAGCGATGCTTAAGTCCGTCCGAATCATGTTAGCAATTCCTGCATTTTATGATTATGAAATTTGGCAAATGGATGTAAAGACTGCATTCCTGAATGGTATTCTAGAATAAGAGTTGTATATGATGCAACCTGAAGGTTTTAACGATCCAAAGGATGCTAACAAAGTGGGCAAGCTCCAGCGATCCATCTATGGACTGGTGTAAGCATCTCGGAGTTGGAACAAACGTTTTGATAGTGTGATCAAAACATGTAGTTTTATACAGACTTGTGGTGAAGCCTGTATTTACAAGAAAGTGAGTGGGAGCTCTATAGCATTTCTGATAAGTATATGTGAACGACATGTTGTTGATCAGAAATAATGTAGAATTTTCTGGAAAGCATAAAGGGGTGTGTGAAAGGAGTTTTTCAAAGAACGACCTCGGTAAAGCTGCTTACACATTGAGCATCAAGATCTATAGAGATAGATCAAGACGCTTGATAAGATTTTTCAATGAGTACATACCTTGATAAGATTTTGAAGTAGTTCAAAATGGAACAGTCAAAAAAGGAGTTCTTGCATGTGTTGCAAGGTGTGAAGTTGAGTAAGACTCAATACCCGACCATGGCAAAAAATAGAAAGAGAATGAAAAGTCAATCCCTATGCCTCAATCATAGGTTCTATAAAGTATGATGTGTTGTGTACCAGTCCTATTGTGTACTTTGCCATAAGTTTGGCAAGGGGGTACAATAGTGATCTAAGAGTAGATCAATGGCATCGGTCAAAATTATCCTTAGTGAGGACTAAAGAAATGTTTCTCGCTGATGGGGGTGATAAAAGAGTTCGTCGTAAAGAGTTACATCGATGCAAGCTTTTACACCGATCCAGATGACTCTAGGTCTCAATCCGGATACATATTGAAAGTGGGAGCAATTAGCTAGAGTAGCATCATGTAGAGCATTGAAGACATAGAATATTTGCAACATACATACGGCTCTGAATGTGACAGACCCGTTGACTAAACTTCTCTCACAAAGCAAAACATGATCACACCATAGTACTCTTTGGATATTAATCACATAGCGACGTGAAATAGATTATTGACTCTAGTAAACACTTTGGGTGTTGGTCACATGACGATGTGAACTATGGGTGTTAATCACACACAGATGTGAACTATTGGTGTTAAATCACATGGTGATGTGAACTAGATGATTGACTCTAGTGCAAGTGGGAGACTGAAGGAAATATGCCCTAGAGGCAATAATAAAGTTATTATTTATTTCCTTATATCATGATAAATGTTTATTATTCAGGCTAGAATTAAATTAATCGGAAACTTAGTACATGTGTGAATACATAGACAAAACCTATAGTCCCTAGTATGCCTCTACTTGACTAGCTCGTTAATCAAAGATGGTTATGTTTCCTAACCATAGACATGTGTTGTCATTTGATGAACGGGATCACTTCATTAGGAGAATGATGTGGTGGACATGACCCATCCGTTAGCTTAGCATTATGATCGTGTTAGTTTCATTGCTACTGCTTTCTTCATGACTTATACAAGTTCCTCAGACTATGAGATTATGCAACTCGCGAATACCGGAGGAACACTTTGTGTGCTACCAAACGTCACAACGTAACTGGGTGATTATAAAGGTGCTCTACAGGTGTCTCAGTTGGTGTTTATTGAGTTGGCATAGATCGAGATTAGGATTTGTCACTCCGATTGTCGGAGAGGTATCTCTAGGCCCTCTCGGTAATGCACATCACTATAAGCCTTGCAAGCAATGTGACTAATAAGTTAGTTGCGGGATGATGCATTACGTAACGAGTAAAGAGACTTGTCGGTAACAAGATTGAACTAGGTATTGAGATACCGACGACTGAATCTCGGGCAAGTAATATACCGATGACAAAGGGAACAACGTATGTTGTTATGCGGTTTGAACGATAAATATCTTCGTAGAATATGTAGGAGCCAATATTAGCATCCAGGTTCCGCTATTGGTTATTGACCAGAGATGAGTCTCGATCATGTTTACATAGTTCTCTATGAGTTATGTGATTTGATGATGGAAGTTTGTTCGGAGTCTCGGATGAGATCAGGGACATGACAAGGAGTCTCGAAATGGTAGAGCTGTAAAGATTGATATATTGGAAGGATATATTTGGACATCGGAAAGGTTCTGAGTGGTTTGGGTATTTATCGGAGTACCAGAGAGTTACGGGAATTCGCCGGGAGAAGTATTGGGCCTTATTGGGCCATACAAGAAAGAGGGAGGGGCTGCCTAGGGCAGGCCGCGCGCCCCCCAAAGGCCTAGTCCGAATTGGACTAGGAGGAGGGGCGGTGCCCCCTCCTTCCTTCTCTTCTCTCTTCCCTTTCCTTCTCTCCTACTCCTACTACTTGGAAGGGGGAAATCCTACTCCCGATAGGAGTAGGACTCCCTAGGGCGCGCCATAGAGAGGGCCGGCCCCTCCCCTCCTCCACTCCTTTATATACGGAGGGGGGGGCACCCCATGGAGAAGCAAGTTGACCAGTTGATCTTTTAGCCATGTACGGTGCCCCCTTCCACCATAATCCACCTCGATCATATCGTAGTGGTGCTTAGGCGAAGCCCGGTGTTGGTAGCATCATCATCACCGTCATCATGCCGTCGTGCTGACGAAACTCTCCCTTGGCCTCAACTGGATCGAGAGTACGAGGGACGTCATCAAGCTAAACGTGTGCAGAACTCGGAGGTGCCGTGCGTTTGGTACTTGGATCGGTCGGATCGTGAAGACATATGACTACATCAATCGCGTTGTCATAACATTTCCGATTACGGTCTACGAGGCTTGATGAGCAAAAGATAGGTAACGCAGCATAGCGATAGAATGAAGCAACTAGCATAGCAATGATAGTAGTGAGATCCAGGGTAGCGGTCATCTTGCCTGAAATCCCGCAAGGAAGAAGAACGAGTCCATGAAGAAGATGAAGCCAAACCAAGCGTAGATGAACGAATCCTCACGATCGCAACGAAACAGGAACTATCGAGAAGAAACACACAACATAGTAAACACACCACACATGAACAAGGCATGATGCACAACAAACATGATGCATGACAAAGCTACATGAAGCTACTCATGGCAAGAGATGATGCAAACAAGAGCAACACAACAAAGCAACTTTAAATGAGGCCGCAAACAACACATAACAATTCCGGTAAGTCCTCATATGCAAATTTCGAAATTGGTCCAGATCTGAATAAACCTTATGTTCAAGTTTTTAAACATCAAGTTAAAATGCACCAAGATGATCTACACGAGATTCTAGTCAAGTTACATATAAAGTTCATTTAGTTCCGAGCTACGGCCTAGAAGATATGAGCAACACAAGTTAAACATGGCATTGATGCAAAATGCATACAAACATCAAGAAAACACCTCAAAACAAGGATGCAACATGATAATATGAAGCTACATGCAATTCTAAGCAAGTTTCATATAGAGCACACTCAAAACGGAGCAACGGTTCAACACACACATGAAACAAGTTTAAAGGACAAGTTGTCCAAAACAGCAACTAGGCATATTGCAAGCATCAAAACAACATGCTACAGTACCACAATATGAAAAAAAGGCATGGACATTATGTACAGGTAAAGCATAACAAAACATGAACACTGAGCTATCTCCAGAAATCACTAGAACATGCTCAAACACACATGGCAAGATTGCAAATAATAACAGTTCAGACTTTGCAGAAAATAACATCAGGTTGTAATGTTTAGAGCTATCAAACACCATGTTACAGGAACTTATCATGGCAAACAAAGGCATGACATGATACTACTAAATGCATAGAACAAAAGTCCTTTACTGACCATGAGCCAAAAAGGATCAGAAAATAAGATGGCACCCACGTAAACATGGCAAGTTATATTACGGATTCAAACATGGCAGGAACAGAAATATGAAAGGCATGTAAATGATCTTGTGCAACTCACTACAGAGCAATAAATGTCATGGCAAGGCAACCAACAGTAAGAAGGCATATTTGTGAAGTTAAGCATGGCAAGAGCAAGGTCATAGGGTGCATGGAACACTAGCAACAATCATGGCAACAACTGAACTTAATGTTAAGAGGCTGATAGCAACATTATCAAGCAACTCTGGAGCAAGATTACAACAAGTTAAAGCAAGCTATAAATGCTACCAGGGGCATGGATGGATAGAGCATGACATGTATAACAAAACATATTTAGTGAACATCTCCAGATTATGCATAGAATGACTTGTAGAAGCAGGTTTACATAGCATCACGAAATAACAGATTCAGCCTAGCAAAACAGCAACAGCAAGTACACTACTTAACAAGGTTGATTCACTCACCACAAGTCATTGCATGACAAGATAAGCATAGCATCAGCAAGAAGACATGTTTATGAAGCAAACCAAAGCAAGAACAAGTTCATAGCATGCAAGGATCAACTACAACAACCTTGGCAAAATTGAATAACATGTAAACAATCTGCCAGGAAACATTTTGAAGCAAAAGTAGAGCACGAAAATGACATGCTGGAATACTCCATAAATGCAAACAGGGGCATGAATGGATAGAGGATAACCATATGTTCAAAACATCCTTACTGAAGTATCTCAAAATATGCATGCATCTCTCTGTAGCATCATGTTTACATGGCATCAAAATAACAGCAGAACAGGGACTAAAATCAGCAACATCACGAAGCCTAGTTTGCATGCTTGTGCTAGTCACCACATTGATCACAAAAATACATGGTAAGAACCTCTGTAAAGAAGACATGGCATAGTTCAAAACACATGTAGACATCAACCTCATAGGATGCACACATCAATCATGGCAAACATGACAAAAGAGTATGTTATAACAGTTTCAGCAGATTAACATCATGAAGCACTCTTGCAACGATAATTTAGGCATCAAGATGAGCTCAAATGAATATGATGCAATGGAACGAAACGAAGTACTCGTTGAGACGAACAATTTGACATATTACACGCACAAAACGGAGCAACATGCGTCGAGATATGATGCGTTGAACATGGTATGATAATGTAAATAACTCGGGGACTTAGAAGAACTTCAACCTCGCGGGGAAAAGTCAACGCGGCGGATCTCACCGGAGTAGTCGCCGGAGGAGCTCGGGCAAGAAGGGGCCGGCCGGGGTAGGTGGAGCTGGGGTCGGGGAAGAAGGCTCCGGGGCGCTCTCGGCCGGATCTCGCCGGATCCGGGGCGGAGAGGCACGGGGGCGGCGAGGAGGCGGAGGCCACGCGGCGGCGGACGGGAGGCGGCCGGCGCCAGAGAGGAGGCGCGCCGGCGACCTCGGGCGCGGGCGGCGGCGCGGGCTCCCTCGGGCCCGGCACGGCCCGGGGCGGGCCCGATCTGGGCCCTCACGGGCCCCGGCGGCGGGGAGGAGAGAGAGAGGGCGCGGGGCGACGGAGCACTGCCGCGGTCTCGGGCGCGGGCATCCCGCAGGCTGGCGGCGGCGGCGCGGGAGGAAGAGGACTAGGGTTTCAGGGGGATTTGACCGTGAATTTTGGGGGAGGGGCATATTTATAGGTAGAGGGAGCTAGGAGAGTCCAATTGAGGCACGTTTTTCGCCCACACGATCGTGATCGAACGACCGAGAGCATGGAGGGGAGTTTGCTGGGTTTTGGGCCAGTTTGGAAGGGTGTTGGGCTGCAAAGAGAAAGGGGGGTTTGCGGGCTACGCGGTTAACCGTAGGAGTATCAAACGAACTCCAAATGGCACGAAACTTGACAGGCGGTCTACCGGTGCTATACCAAGACCACTTGGAAAGCCTCGGGTCATTCCGAGAATGTTTAACACCCGCTCATGAAAACAAGGTTTGAGAGGGGTGATGGGCGCGCGCGAGAGGTCTGGACTCCGAACGGACAATGGAGAGAACCGGGAGAACCCGAACGGATGCAAGTTTTGAAAAACATGCAGATGAAATGCAGATGATGACATGGCAAAATGCAACACACAAGCAAATGACATGGCAACAATGATGAATAACTGGCAGACACCTGGCGCATCGAATCCGGGGCGTTACAACACTCCTCCACTAACATGAAATCTCGTCCCGAGATCTTAGGACCGAGACGGAAGAGAAAAGGATGAGGTGAAGCAAGAACGCAAGAGAAGAAGCAAAGAATCGGGAGCACTCGAGAAGAAGAGAGGAACGACGAGAATGACGAGAATCGAAAGCTCACGGAATCAGATAAACTATGAAACCACTCCAGTTAGAACGAGATAAGAAACGAATAAGATTGGAAGGATTTAGGCAGCACTCCGGCTGAAACATGGATGAATAGAACACGAGCTTGAGAGGATGGAAAGATACTTGATGAAGACATGACACAAAACCTTCAGAAAGAATTGAAAGAAAATTGAATGAAAAGAATTTAGAGGGATTGAATGGATTTGTTGAGAAAATCAACAACGAAAGGATAAGCTTGTTGTGGACTTATGGATAACATCTCAGAAAAAAATATGCGGTGATAACCGACCACAAACGGAAAAGATAGAATAGCTGAGAGGAATAAAGAAGTGCAAAACTCTACTTCAGAAGAAAAGGAAGAATTAATTGCACTTCGAGACGCGAGAAGAAAGATACTTGAACTCCACCAACAAAATCTTGATGAACTCTTGAAGAGTGCATTAAATCATGAAGGACCACCATGAAGAACTCCGGTAACAAAAGGATGACGAGATAGAATGAAGGAATAAAGAATAAGATGAGCCTTGCGATGATTTAGATGGAGGTTCCGACGAAATGGCTGAGGAAATTTGAACTTCGGAAAATAAAAGATGAAAACACTTGGACCTAGAATTTATTCATCAAGAACAAACTCCGAAGAAAAGGATTAACCACTTGGATGAAATAAGAATGAGATTTATTGTATGCTTATCCTTCATCAAATTAAATTGATGACCAACCATGGATTTTTGCATATTACTTATTCTTCTTGAAAAGGATTGAGAAGTGACATATCACATACTTGAGAAGGTCTTCATGAACCACCGGTAGGACTGGAAAGATCGAATGAGTTAATATGATGACAAAGGAAAAAGAATCTGAATGCACCACCGTAAAATTCAAAATGACTGATGAAAGAGAATGAATCACCGGTAAGAATTAGAAGAACAAATATGCTAGAGGAAATTTAGATGCAAAAGAACGAGAAGAACTCGAGCTGATTAACGAACATTTGAACGAAGCGCCGGGATAATTGGATAACGGTAGCTGAAATGTGAGAACAAAGAATTCTTCGGGAACGATGGCCTCCGTTGAAAAGAAATGGGAAAAAACAACTTCTGACATACTCCGGATGGTTAAGAAAAGAATATCTGACAAACTGAAATAATTCGAGAGGATGATATGAAGCTAGAACCACGAATCTTCGGGAGAATGGGCAAGATTTAGAGGAAAAACTCTTCTTCGATCTTAAAAGCTGAGAATGACGACGAGAAACACCACCGAAATTACTGAGATACTCCGGGAGAATGAAAAGCGAAGAGGTTGAGCCAACAAAGAAATGAATTGAAATCGATCTTGGAAAGGCATCTGGCTGATGAAATACATACTTACGCCAAACTTCAAAAGGATTTGAGAATAGCTCCGGGAAATTAGAAGAGTCAGGTAAGATCCTGGGAAAAGACCTGTGGGTTAGGGACCACTGAAGAGATAACACCGTTGGAAAGGATGTTGAATAGATAGATGATGCACCAGAACAACTAAAATATTTGAATGAGGTGACAACCTCGCATTAATTCAAACACAGACAAATCTCCTGAGATATCTTGAACACTCCGGAAGGATAAACTAGCGAGAGGCGAACGAGCAAGTGAAAACATTTGGGCCGAGGAAAAGAATATGATCAACACCGAATACTTGAATTGGTCCGCCGGAAAAAGAAAGGGATGAAGAATGACGAACGAGACGAGAATTCACCGGTTGAAACAATTGAGGAAAGACTGAAGGGTTCCACATGAATGAAATAGATGGTCGAGAGAGACTCAAACTCCGGGAAGAAAAAGGGTGGGAGGGCGGGAAAACAAAGGCAACTTGGAAGGGGAAAACGACGAATATCTTGAAGAGAAAACACTGGTTGAAATCATTGCGGAAAGAAGGCAAAGATTTCGCACGAGTAGGATGAATACTCGATTACGGACTCCGGTTCCGAGAAGAAGAAGGGTGGGCGGGTGGGAAAGAAAACAACTGAGGATTGAACTCAAAGATGAAGAGGCTCGAGTCGACTTGACGAGAAATGCACCGGATGAAAAGAGCTGAGGACCAACGATCGAAAAACCAACTGCGTGATCCTAAAGAAAGTTAGAAAGGGAAGAGAAGTAATTCAAAACACCTATGTCAAGATTCCTTACCAGAGCGACGAAGGGGCTGAGGAGTAAAAAGAATTCCTACTCTCCGATATAACTAGACTCTGAAAATAGTTTATTCTAGACTCAACAACGGCCAACTACACGATCAACCAAGGGGGGCTCCTAAGGTCGGTCGAGGCTCTGAAACCAACTTGTCACGCCCAATATGTGACCCTATCCAAAAGTAACTCGAAGGTCCCACCAAGGATAGACCCGCATATTGATACACTTTTGCAAAGTGGATATCATTACATCAACATTACATAATAGATGGGGATACATACATAAGGCATACAATGCCACACGAATACATCATCACAATACATAAGAGCATCATCCGACTACGGATGAAACACAAACAGAAACTCAAACGACATCCACCCTGCTAGCCCAGGCTGCCGACCTGGAACCTATCCCCTGATCGAAGAAGCAGAAGAAGTACTCAACGCAAGCAAGCATCGCTCTCGCGTCATGATCATCGAATAACATGTACCTGCAACTGTTGTTGTAGTAATCTGTGAGCCACGAGGACTCAGCAATCCCATTACCATGGGTATCAAGACTACCAAAGCTTAAAGGGAAAGGAAGGGGTAAAGTGGTAAGGTTGCAGCAGCGACTAAGCATATATGGTGGCTAACATACGCAAATAAGAGCGAGAAGAGAGCAAGCGGAACGGTCGTGAAGCTAGCAATGATCAAGAAGTGATCCTGAACTCCTACTTACGCCAAACATAACCCAAAAACCGTGTTCACTTCCCGGACTCCGCCAAGAACAGACCATCACGGCTGCACACACGGTTGATGCGTTTTAATTCAGATCTGGTGTCAAGTTATCTACAACCGGACATTAACAAATTCCCATCTGCCTATAACCGCAGGCACGACTTTCGAAAGATTATACCCTGCAGGGGTGTCCCAACTTAGCCCATGATAAGCTCTCGCGATCAACAAAGGATATACCTTCTCCCAGGAAGACCCGATCAGACTCGGAATCCCGGTTTACAAGACATTTCGACAATGGTAAAACAAGACCAGCAAAGCCTCCCGCTGTGCCGACAAATCCCGATAGGAGCTGCACATATCTCGTTCTCAGGGCACACCGGATGAGCCAGACGTCGGGTGGCATAGACCCTGGTTGCCCAGGGGGCGCCGAAGATCGCTCGGTTTGGACAAACACTTAGACAAGCACTGGCCTGGGGGGGTAAAATAAAGATGACCCTTGAGAGCGCGACTCCCAAGGGAAAAAGGGCTAGGTGAGGCAAATGGTAAAACCAAGGTTGGGCCTTGCTGGAGGAGTTTTATTCAAAGCGAACTGTCAAGGGGGTCCCATAAATCACCCAACCGCGTAAGGAACGCAAAATCCGGGAACATAACACCGGTATGACGGAAACTAGGGCGGCAAGAGTGGAACAAAACACCAGGCATAAGGCCGAGTCTTCCACCCTTTACCAAGTATATAGATGCATTAATAATACAAGAGATATTGTGATATCCCAACCAAAATCCTGTCCACCATGGAGCAATCTTCAACTTCACCTGCAACTAACAACACTATAAGAGGGGCTGAGCAAAAGAGGTAACATAGCCAAACAACGGTTTGCATAGGAAAGGTATCAAAGGTTAGAGGTTCATGGCAATATGGGAGGCTTGATGAGCAAAAGATAGGTAACGCAGCATAGCGATAGAACGAAGCAACTAGCATAGCAATGATAGTAGTGAGATCCAGGGTAGCGGTCATCTTGCCTGAAATCCTGCAAGGAAGAAGAACGAGTCCATGAAGAAGATGAAGCCAAACCAAGCGTAGACGAGCGAAACCTCACGATCGCAACGAAACAGGAACTATCGAGAAGAAACACACAACATAGTAAACACACCACACATGAACAAGGCATGATGCACAACAAACATGATGCATGACAAAGCTACATGAAGCTACTCATGGCAAGAGATGATGCAAACAGGAGCAACACAACAAGGCAAGTTTAAATGAGGCCGGGAACAACACATAACAATTCCGGTAAGTCCTCATATGCAAATTTCGAAATTGGTCCAGATCTGAATAAACCTTATGTTCAAGTTTTTAAACATCAAGTTAAAATGCACCAAGATGATCTACACGAGATTCTAGTCAAGTTACATATAAAGTTCATTTAGTTCCGAGCTACGGCCTAGAAGATATGAGCAACAAAAGTTAAACATGGCATTGATGCAAAATGCATACAAACATCAAGCAAACACCTCAAAACAGGGATGCAACATGATAATATGAAGCTACATGCAATTCTAAGCAAGTTTCATATAGAGCACACTCAAAACGGAGCAACGGTTCAACACACACACACATGAAACAAGTTTAAAGGACAAGCTGTCCAAAACAGCAACTAGGCATATTGCAAGCATCAAAACAACATGCTACAGTACCACAATATGAAAACAAAAGGCATGGACATGATGTACAGGTAAAGCATAACAAAACATGAACACTGAGCTATCTCCAGAAATCACTAGAACATGCTCAAACACACATGGCAAGATTGCAAATAATAACAGTTCAGACTTTGTAGAAAATAACATCAGGTTGTAATGTTTAGAGCTATCAAATAACATGTTACAGGAACTTATCATGGCAAACAAAGGCATGACATGATACTACTAAATGCATAGAAGAAAAGTCCTTTACTGACCATGAGCCAAAAAGGATCAGAAAATAAGATGGCACCCACGTAAACATGGCAAGTTATATTACGGATTCAAACATGGCAGGAAGAGAAATATGAAAGGCATGTAAATGATCTTGTGCAACTCACTACAGAGCAATAAATGTCATGGCAAGGCAACCAACAGTAAGAAGGCATATTTTTGAAGTTAAGCATGGCAAGAGCAAGGTCATAGGGTGCATGGAACACTAGCAACAATCATGGCGACAACTGAACTTAATGTTAAGAGGCTGATAGCAACATTATCAAGCAACTCTGGAGCAAGATTACAACAAGTTAAAGCAAGCTATAAATGCTACCAGGGGCATGGATGGATAGAGCATGACATGTATAACAAAACACATTTAGTGAACATCTCCAGATTATGCATATAATGACTTGTAGAAGCAGGTTTACATAGCATCACGAAATAACAGATTCAGCCTAGCAAAACAGCAACAGCAAGTACACTACTTAACAAGGTTGATTCACTCACCACAAGTCATTGCATGACAAGATAAGCATAGCATCAGCAAGAAGACATGTTTATGAAGCAAACCAAAGCAAGAACAAGTTCATAGCATGCAAGGATCAACTACAACAACATTGGCAAAATTGAATAACATGTAAACAATCTGCCAGGAAACATTTTGAAGCAAAAGTATAGCAAGAAAATGACGTGCTGGAATACTCCATAAATGCAAATAGGGGCATTAATGGATAGAGGATAACCATATGTTCAAAACATCCTTACGGAAGTATCTCAAAATATGCATGGATCTCTCTGTAGCATCATGTTTACATGGCATCAAAATAACAGCAGAACAGGGACTAAAATCAGCAACATGACGAAGCCTAGTTTGCATGCTTGTGCTAGTCACCATATTGATCACAAAAATACATGGTAAGCACCTCTATAAAGAAGACATGGCATAGTTCAAAACACATGTAGACATCAACCTCATAGGATGCACACATCAATCATGGCAAAAATGACAAAAGAGCATGTTATAACAGTTTCAGCAGATTAACATCATGAAGCACTCTTGCAACGATGATTCGGGCATCAAGATGAACTCAAATGAATATGATGCAATGTAATGAAATGAAGTACTCATTGAGGCGAACAATTTGACATATTACACGCACAAAACGGAGCAGTATGCATGGAGATATGATGCGTTGAACATGGCATGATAATGTAAATAACTCAGGGACTTGAAGAATTTCAACCTCGCGGGGAAAAGTCAACGCGGCGGATCTCGCCGGAGTAGTCGCCGGAGGAGCTTGGGGAAGAAGGGGCCGGCCGGGGCAGGTGGAGTTGGGGTCGGGGAAGAAGGCTCCGGGGCGCTCTCGGCCGGATCTCGCCGGATCCGGGCCGGAGAGGCACGGGGGCGGCGAGGAGGCGGAGGCCACGCGGCGGCGGATGGGAGGCGGCCGGCGCCGGAGAGGAGGCGCGCCGGAGAGGAGGCGCGCCGGCGACCTCGGGCGCGGGCTCCCTCGGGCCCGGCGCGGCCCGGGGCGGGCCCAATCTGGGCCCTCACGGGCCCCGGCGGCGGGAAGGAGAGAGAGAGGGCGCGGGGCAACGGAGCACTGCCGCGGGCTCGGGCGGGGGCGTCCCGCAGGCTGGCGGCGGCGCGGGAGGAAGAGGACTAGGGTTTAGGGGGGATTTGACCGTGAATTTCGGGGGAGGGGCATATTTATAGGTAGAGGGAGCTAGGAGAGTCCAATTGAGGCACGGTTTTCGCCCACACGATCGTGATCGAACGACCGAGAGCATGGAGGGGAGTTTGCTGGGTTTTGGGCCAGTTTGGAAGGGTGTTGGGCTGCAAAGAGAAGGGGGGTTTGCGGGCTATGCGGTTAACCGTTGGAGTATCAAACGAACTCCAAATGGCACGAAACTTGACAGGCGGTCTACCGGTGCTATACCAAGACCACTTGGAAAGCCTCGGGCCATTCCGAGAATGTTTAACACCCGCTCATGAAAACAAGGTTTTAGAGGGGCGACGGGCGCGCGCGAGATGTCCGGACTCCAAATGGACAACGGAGAGAACCGGGAGAACTCGAACGGATGCAAGTTTTGAAAAACATGCAGATGAAATGCAGATGATGACATGGCAAAATGCAACACGCAAGAAAATGACATGGCAACAATGACGAATAACTGGGAGACACCTGGCGCATCGAATCCAGGGCGTTACAGCAATGCTAAAGGCTGCGGAGGTTGAAATCAAGAAGGAGCATCAAGTGTTGATGGTTAACAAGACCACTAGTTTCAAGAAGAAGGGTAAGGGTAAGAAGGGAAACTTCAAGAAGAATGGCAAACAAGTTGTCACTCCCGGGAAGAAACCCAAAGCTGGACCCAAGCTTGAAACTGAGTGCTTCTACTGCAAAGGGACTGGTCACTGGAAGCGGAACTGCCCCAAGTATTTGGCAGATAAGAAGGATGGCAAAGTGAACAAAGGTATATTTGATATACATGTTATTGATGTGTACCTTACTAATTCTCGTAGTAGTGCCTGGGTATTTGATACCAGTTCAGTTGCTCATATTTGTAACTCGAAATAGGGACTACGGACTAAATGAAGATTGGCTAAGGACGAGGTGATGATGCGCGTCGGGAATGGTTCCAAGGTCGATGTGATCGCCGTCGGCACGCTACCTCTACATCTACCTTCGGGATTAGTTTTAGACCTGAATAATTGTTATTTGGTGCCAGCGTTGAGCATGAACATTATATCTGGATCTTGTTTAGTGCGAGACGGTTATTCATTTAAACCGAAGAATAATGGTTGTTCTATTTATATGAGTAATATCTTTTATGGTCATGCACCCTTGAAGAGTGGTCTATTTCTATTGAATCTTGATCGTGGTGATATACATATTCATAATATTGATGCCAAAAGATGCAACGTTGATAATGATGGTGCAACTTATTTGTGGCACTGCCGTTTGGGTCATATCGGTGTAAAGCGCATGAAGAAACTCCATAAAGATGGACTTTTGGAATCACTTGATTATGAATCATTTGATACTTGCGAACCGTGCCTTATGGGCAAGATGACTAAAACTCCGTTCTCCGGAACAATGGAACGAGCTAATGACTTATTGGAAATAATACATTCCGATGTATGCGGTCCAATGAGTGTTGAGGCTTGTGGCGGGTATCATTATTTTCTGACCTTCATGGATGATTTGAGCAGATATGGGTATATCTACTTAATGAAACACAAGTCTGAAACATTTGAAAAGTTCAAAGAATTTCAAAGTGAAGTGGAGAATCAT
Source organism: Triticum aestivum (assembly GCF_018294505.1). Lineage (NCBI taxonomy): Eukaryota > Viridiplantae > Streptophyta > Magnoliopsida > Poales > Poaceae > Triticum > Triticum aestivum. Next base: position 532,981,543 of record NC_057813.1, on the reverse strand, counting down.
AGTAACAAGAAAATAAAGTTTCTACGATCTGATCCTGGAGGTGAATATTTGAGTTACGAGTTTGGCCTTCATATAAAACAATGTGGAATAGTTTCACAGCTCACGCCACCTGGAACACCACAGTGTAATGGTGTGTACAAACATCGTAACCGCACTTTATTAGATATGGTGCGATCTATGATGTCTCTTACCGATTTACCACTATCGGTTTGGGGTTATGCATTAGAGATAGTTGCATTCACGTTAAACAGGGAACCGTCAAAGTCTGTTGAGACAACACTGTACGAATTGTGGTTAGCAATAAACTTAAGCTGTCGTTTCTTAAAGCTTGGGGATGTGATGCTTATGTCAAAAGGCTTCAGCCTGATAAGCTCGAACCCAAATCAGAGAAGTGTGTCTTCATAGGATACCCTAAGGAAACAATTGGGTACACCTTCTACCATAGATCCGAAGGCAAGATCTTTGTTGCCAAGAACAGAACCTTTCTAGAGAAGGAGTTTCTCTCGAAAGAAGTGAGTGGGAGGAAAGTAGAACTTGAAGAGGTAATTGTACCTTCTCTCAATTTGGAAAGTAGCTCATCCAAGAAATCAATTCCCGTGATGCCTACACCAACTGGAGAGGAAGCTAATGATAATGATCATGAAACTTCAGATCAAGTTGCTACAGAACCTCGTACGTCAATCAGAGCATGATCCGCACCAGAGTGGTACAGTAATCCTGTTCTGGAAGTCATGTTATTTGATCATGATGAACCTACAAACTATGAAGAAGCTATGATGAGCCCAGATTCCGATAAATGGCTTGAGGCCATGAAACCTAAGATAGGATCCATGTTTGAGAACAAAGTGTGGACTTTGGTGGATTTGCTCGATGATCGGCGACCCATAGAGAATAAATGGATCTTCAAGAAGAAGACTGACACTGATGGTAATGTTACTGTCTATAAAGCTCGATTTGTCGCAAAAGTTTTTTGACAAGTTCAAGGAGTTGACTATGATGAGACTTTCTCACCCATAACGATGCTTAAGTCTGTCCGAATCATGTTAGCAATTGCCGCATTTTATGATTATGCAATCTGGCAAATGGATGTCAAAACTGCATTCCTTAATGGATTTCTTAAAGAAGAGTTGTATATGATGCAACCAGAAGGTTTTGTCGATCCTAAAGGTGCTAACAAAGTGTGCAAGCTCCATCGATCCATTTATGGACTAGTGCAAGCATCTTAGAGTTGGAATATATGCTTTGATGAGGTGATCAAAGCATATGGTTTTATACAGACTTTTGGAGAAGCCTGTATTGACAAGAAAGTGAGTGGGAGCTCTATAGCATTTCTAATATTATATGTGGATGACATATTGTTGATTGGAAATGATATAGAATTTCTGCATAGCATAAAAGGATACTTGGATAAAAGTTTTTCAATGAAGGACCTCAGTGAAGCTGCATATATATTGGGCATCAAGATCTATAGAGATAGATCAAGATGCTTGATAGGACTTTCACAAAGCACATACCTTGATAAAGTTTTGAAGAAGTTCAAAATGGACCAGTCAAAGAAAGGGTTCCTGCCTGTGTTACAAGGTGTGAAGTTGACTCCACTACAAAAAAATACGCTTCCGTGATGATACGTGTTTGTCACAGTAGGTCGCGTTTTTTGTCATGCAAGTACATCCATGACAAATTTATGACAGAATCAAGATAGTCATACTTGTGTTGTCGTAGAAGTGTTCCATGACATTACCAAAATTATCATCACGGAAGTGTCCACTTCCAAGACAATAAATCACGCGTCACAGAAGTGCTTTCATCAAGGGTGACCGACGCGTGGCATCCATCGTAACGGAACGCCGTTAAGCTATTGGGTCAGGTTTTGGATCCGATAACCCGTTAACAGCCCTGACCAATGGGGATTTTCCATGTGTAAAATCATCATTGGCTGGAGGAAACACGTGTCGGCTCATCGTTGGGACAGATGTCATCCACTCACTGGACAGAAGGCGCCTATGATACGTCGACACGTGGCACGGCCCAACAAGTTTAAATGGGCCGGCCCAACTAAAGGCCCACAAGATTTTGCGGCCCTTAATGGGCCGGCCCAGTTAAAGGCCCACAAGATTTTGCGGACTATAATGGGCTGGCCCAGCTAAAGGCCCACAAGATTTTGCGGGCCATAATAGGCCGGCCCAGGTAAAGGCCCACAAGATTTTTGTGTGCCATAATGGGCCGGCCCAGGTAAAGGCTCACAAAATTCTTGCGGACCATAATGGGCCGGCCCAGCTAAAGGCCCACGAGATTGCGCCGACATTAATGGGCCGGCCTAGATGTAGGCCCACAAGATTTTGAGGACCCTAGTAGGCCGGCCCATTAACTGGCTGCCATGTTTTGGGCCAAATGCCGGCCCATAATTGATCCGGTCCATTAATGGCCTGCCACGTTCCGGGCCTAATAATGGCCCATATAAGATCCGGCCCGTTATAAGCCTCCCACTTTCTGGGCCAAATCACGGCCCAGATCAGGTCTGGCCCTTTAAGAGGCTTTGGGCTCAATTATGGCCCATATCAGATTCGACCCGTTGACTGGACGCTATGCTTTTGGGCCCACTTGCTAAATGCCCATTTAGTAATTCGGCCTGATATTAGTTTCGGCCTGTTAAGGGCCCATTTAACATTTCGGCCCTATATTAATTTCGGCCTGTTAAAAGCCGTCATATAGTTGGGCCTAACTACGGCCCGGTTTGCATCCGGCCTGCTCGCAGCCAATATCTGATTGGGCCAAACAAGGACCCAGACAACTTTGCCCTATTAAAAGCCCATGAATTGATTTGCACAATCATGGGCCGGGGTCCATTTCGGGCTGCCGCCGGCCCGTGAGCTATTCGGCACGTTGCAGGCCCGGCCTACTTCTCAGCCTCCTAAAAGCCCATTGAGTTTTCTTGCGAAAAGAGGGCCAGGGGTTACTCGGCCTATTAAAGGCTCGAATCTACTAGGGGGCCAGTTTTACGGGGCCCATGATGCGGATCATACATCGTGATTGCATGACGGCCCGATTATGTACCGTAATTTTATGGTTTGGCCGGTTTACTGCGAAGACAGGACATATATACAGTAAAATAACTGCAGCATCGTGAATAAGAAAAAATCCAGACTATATAATAAAGTAATTACGGCATATTTCATCCACTGGGCATCAAAGTTCGCCACTATGATAATAAAGCACAAGCAGACAGCAAATTACATACACTAGGCATCAAAGATCGCCACCAGTGCAAATAAACACGCCGACAAAATAATATACAAAACCGATAGCACTTCAATAGAGTTCAAGAAATGTTAGCCCTGCTGGGGAGCTGCAGTGCAAGCATCTAAGCAAGATGATGAGACTGCACTTGTTCAACACTTATATCTTCCTCACTCTGAAAGATAAACAAGCAAACAGATGACAGCTTTCGCACATAAAAGTATCAGTGCTGACAATTCATCACATTTCTTACTGACGAATAAAGTGACACAGTTTAAAATTGCATTAGCACAGTATGGTATTGTTCAGGTCAAGACATGGCAGGAAATGACATTGTGAAGGAGTTGGGAGCTTCACGACACCACTGGATTACAGATCAAGAACTCATAAGTATCAATGGTTAGTGTGTTGTCAATTTATCCCATTTCAGATTGGCAAATAAAGAGATGGTTTAAATAATAGTAGAATGATATGACATTGTTCATAGTTAAGACATTGCAGAATATGACATTGTGTTGTAGTGGGTAGGTTCACCACACCACTGGATTACGGATGAAGAACAGAAGTATACATGCAGTGCAAAAGAAGATCACTTGCTATAAATAGTTTAATTTATATGGTATGAAGAAGGAACTTGGTTGTACAACTAAAAACTTAAATTGAGAAGGACAAACTTTTGTTTATGAACTACATAATAAACTTTAAACATGAAATTTGATGCAAACACCAAAAATAAACAGCTGTTGCAGTCATGCCTAACCAAATATACACAACAAAGTTTGCAGGCTTGAGAAGGACAAACTTACATTACTGGTGAAGACAGGCTCTATAAAGCCCTTGTCCATGCTGATGGGGGGGGGCAATTCAAGAAGTTTAGCACATAATCTTCTTCATAAGCATTGCCTTTATTCTACATTTTGTTAAGAGTAAATATAGATGTGATAATATACGAAAAAATGGAGAATATTTAAGATAAGATGAAGAGTGATGCTACATAACCAAGTAGCTATAAATGTATGCGCAGCAATACAGGCAAAAGGCACAGCCAAGAGAAATGCACAGCTAAACTTCTTCAGTACCAACCATATGGTAAGAGTAAATATAGATCTGATGTGTAGAAAATGAAGGGCAAAGGAAAATAAGCTGCAGAGTGATGGTACATGAACAACTGTCAATATAAGTACACTGATAAAGGACAACGTGTACTTACAAGAACATTGCAGAGCTAAAAAAATTCATTGGCATTGGATATATTCTACACTAATGTAACCATTCATAAAGATCAGATAATTTGGAGCGAACAATTGATAAGCAAGCTATCATGCATACTGCTGTCACATAATGAACCAGGTATGTATGCAAGTAAAGTGATACAGGACAATAGGTACTAACAAGAGAAAAGCAGCGGGCAGCATATTTGCGATATCCTGTGGTTCTTTTCAAACTGGAATTCTTCTTCGAGCTGATTTCCTGCAAAAAAGATCCGTAAGGCACATGCGGAAAAGTAGAAGTTCAAATTGTCATGTGATTTCATAGACAGTACCTCATCCTGGGGACGAGGCCAGTGGATAACAAGGTTTTTCCATTCAATGTCTTCTAAATTTAGCACAGCAGACTTCACCGAAAATTTGTTTATAGACTTGCCATCAAAGTGTGATTTCCTCAGGTAACACCGATATTGCTGCAATGCTTCCTTGAAAAGCACAAGCAAGCTTTGCTCGTCATGACTATCCAGATTGACCCTCGCCTAGTTACAACAGTGTAATGTAAATCATTGATGTGTTCGATCAGCAGAAAACAGGAAAATAATAACCATGAATAATAGCACTTACACGTAAGTTGGACAGGAAGATGTGAAAATGGTGTTTGTCTTCACTATAATCTTCCCATGATGGGAATATATGCACGTAGTCCCTAACAACGTTGAAAGCATTGTCTTTTAAACTGGGAATAAATGGAATGGGGTTCCAATCTGTAGGAATTGGCCGTCTCTGCAGTTGGGATAGGTCTTCGGCCGGTGGACTTGCTGTACTTTTTGCTGGAGTGGGATTTTTCTGTGGTACGGCTGGTGCTATGGCAAATGAAATCGGTATACCTTTTGCTGGAGTGCAGGTCCTGTGTGGTGGGGCTAGTGGTGTGGCCAGTGAAGTATGGGTACAGTTTGTTGTAGTCGGTCCTATATTTTGTGTCACTGGTTGTACAGCCAATATAAGTGGGGCGCTGTCTGATTTCTCCGGCACCATCACGTTTTTCAAGGACTTTGCTGGTGCTCCTTCAGGTTCGGCAATCACCCTCTTCCTTTTTGATGTCTGATGCACAAGAACAACATTTGAGTGGAAAAACAAGGTATGACGACAGATGGAATATGTATTGATAATGGATGGGCATGGCATCTTGAGTTATATGATGAGTAAACTAAGCAGATGGTGGTGCAACAAAGTAGAAGAAATGCAAGACAGCATATGCAAGGTACGCGCAATCAATAAAACCTTGTCAAATTAGAACAGGCACCTTGATGGGTGAACAGGACAGGCCAGCTGCCTTTGACTCCTTGAGGTTAGAATAGTCATTACGATGATATTCTGAACAAGAATCAACAAGTGGGGAGCGTACGAGTTTCATTGCTTCCAGAATGGCACTCAATGCCTTGTTGCCAATTTTGTAAGTCATTGTAGTGTTCCACAATATTCTTCTAATGCGCGGATTCTGATATTCACTGTAATTGCGTATAATATCTGAGAACCATGAAAACATAAATAGTTGTGAGATTATCTTTGTAATGCAGATGATATTCTAATATAGGGGCTCCCCTGTAAACACTTATGTGCTATCACTGGATTCTGATGAGAGAGCTCATGTGTGCTGTAATATCGTGCGTGCATTTATATAATCTGGCACAAGTACACAAAAAAATAGGCTCCAGAAGTAAGGATAGCTGGCAGATGATAGGTTCATAATATACTGTATAGAGAGTTTATTGCCAAACCATGATAACAAGAGCACACATCAACTAGGTAGATCATAGTGTAAATAACAGGGGTACACCATAACCACGATATATAAATCGGGAAAGTGGAACTGGCTTGAAAATTCGATGTTGTATTGCCGCTAGTAATTGAAAGCCTATCGATCACGTACAGGCTAGCACTATCGAACATGGTAAAGAAGAGCAAGCAGATTTTGGATAATAAAATGTTGGTTGCGCAGTGCCCACACATGATGAACCAGAGCGCGTTAAGAATGCAACTCCCAGCTGTCTCTCGACCATTTCATGCGGTTGGATGAAGATCCTACGTCTCCTAACCCTTCTTCTTCCTCGTCTCTGATTCTTCCCATACAGAACACCGCACAGGCCGCCGGCCGGACCACCGGCCCCCACCGCCTATGTTCCTCCGCCACCCCCACCCCCCACCCGCGTCAAGTTTTCTTCATTTGGCGAGGCCCCACAACCACCTGAGCCCCTTGGATCGCACCGGCGAACTCCGGCGAGCTCTGAAAAATCGACTGACCCAATTTTGAAATTTAGTCTACTGTGATTTAACTAGTGTGCGATATAAAAGGGGAAAACCATAAGCATTGGGAGTATAGTGTTGAGCGTGCCATGGCGGATCTGAAGGTGCAAACCGGACAAAGGCAACTTCGCAACCAAGACAAGAAATCAGAGTAAAGCAGTGGTGATCTATTTTCTTGCTGCGATAAATAAGTTGAGCAGATACGAAAGAGTACCGCCTCTGGTGCGGCGCCGTGTACGCATCTACTGAGAATTTGACGGTGTTGCGGTAGCGATGGCTGTCGGCAGCGTGGAAGCAGATCTAGGAGGGCAGACGGTGGTGGCAGGGCGCGGTGGACGAGATGGTCGTAGGAGCGGCGCCGTCAAGGTGGACAGCGGCGGGGATGAAGCGAGAGGACGGGATGCTAGGATCCTGGTCCAAAGGCATGGATGAGAGAGGTCGATCTCTTGTAATGGACGGCGGCATCGGGGTATCAGCTCCGGCATGGTGGAGGAGGAGGACGGTGGATGGGGTGGCGGACGGCGGCAGACGGAGGAGGGTGGGGTGGAGAGGGTGTTTTGGCGCCCACGGAGTATGAATGGGGAAAAGGGAGGTAGAGAGGAAGGTGGAACCATGTATTTAGGGTGCGCTTGTCTCAAATGCGAGGAAATTTACAAACTTAGCCCCCATTTCAAATTTCTACTACATCACAGCAACATTAGTCGGTTGGGGATAGGACGGTAATCTCGCATACACCGAATATTTGTCGACGAGAGTTTGTTTTTAGCGCCCACCGTGTATGAATATGAATCGGGGAAGGAGTTGATTTCGGCCGAGGGCACACTGTGTTTTGGCACCCACCGTGTATGAATCCGGGTGAGAGGCGGTTACGTCACGTTTGGGTGAAATTACAAACCTACCCCTATCGAAACCTATAGATATCCAGCAGATAGGCTTTGCGTGGCAGGGATAGGCAGTAGTGATTTCCATCTCGTAGATTTTGGTTTTGGGCGGTTACTGCGACTTTCCCCGCTTCGTTCAAATTTTTCACAGTGCACGTTTACCGTGCCAACTCAATTCGAATCCCGTTTGTATTCTACTATTTTTTTCGGGCGGGATCTATTTTCAATTGGAATTACATTCTATATACATCATTTTTTTATATATACTTTCAAAAGCACAACACCATTTATACATAAATATGGTTTACAAATGGCATGATCTCAGATTCATAAGGTTGTATCCATCAATTTGGATTTTCAAATATTTGAAACCACTTTATGTTGAAATCCAATGTATGCATTCCTCGCTAACTGTCTCCAATTAATGTGTGTTTCAGGCGGGTTTTTTTAACTTCTCAAACATTTATAATGTGTTTCACACACGCAACATATAGTCAGCGGCGGATCTATGTTGTGGTCTGCAGGGGCCATGCCCCCCCCCCAGCCTGGGTAAATTATGTGAAGGAAAAAATTTTGGAGAGGAAGATTAGAAGAAATATAGACTTTTGCCCCCCCCCAAGCATCCATATTTTCTGTTTGGCCCCCCAAACAATTTTACCTAGCTCCGCCAGTGCATATAGTGTAATCCCGTTTAGACATTAATTGCATATAAACCATGCATTGTTTGTAATTGAAGAATCTATGGATCACCAATATTGATAAACTATATAACATTACACGTGAGCCCAAATTCAAATGAATATGCATGTTTGATACACCAATTTGTGTCATGATATTATCGATGTCGTGATCTCCAGTTTAAATATTTGAATCCCCTTTAATCCAGATATTCATCTCATATAGCTATCACTCATGCTTATATAGGACTATCTCTCTGGACCTATACGCGTTCATCGTCTCTGAGGCATCTCTCGTGCTACCTGTATGTCGACAATGATCTTTTATCTTCGTAACACACTAACGGTACTCTCTCCCTCGACCTTCATCACTCTATCTCTCTCTAAGTATATCTCGCTCCCTGCTATGTGTCTCTAGCTATGATTCTCCATGTGGAATCTCTTTCTCTCACACAAACACAAAACTTTGTCTCCCGGGGTCTCATTTCTCTCAACTATTCCCATATGTGCCACTCGCACACCCCTCATACAGAGATGTCTTTCGCTCCTTAGATATGAGAACCTACGACTCTTCCTCTTCAATATCTCTTTCTCACACACAAACACAAACTCTGTCTCCCAGGGTTTCATATTTCTCCATTGTTCTCTTGTATGTCGCTCAAACACACCCTCTCTCCCTAGAGATATCTTGCGTTCCCTCATATGTCTTTCTAGCTATCACTCTCATTGTGAAATATCTTTCTCTCTCGCAGACACAAAACTCTGTCTATCTCCAGCGCACACTAGCTAGCATCTTTATCTTTCTATTTATCTGTTTCTCCATCAACCTTCTTTCTCGCCCTCACTCTTGATTCCTATCACGCACACTACATATGTTTCTCTCTACATGCAGTCAAGTGCCCTCTCACACACATATATAACTTCACCCTTTGAACCACCCGACGGTCATCTCCGACACCCAAACTAATGGATGTCTCTCTAGCTAGAATCTCCATCTCTGTATCTATCTGTAGTTTCTCCGTCAATATTTCTTTCTCGCACGGAGTCTTGCTTCCTATCACCCACACTATATATGTCTATCCATACATATGCATTTATAGGTTGATCTCTTTTTCACAATCATTGCGCCTCACCCCCTCTGCTCGCCATAGATGCATGCTCCAGCCCATGCCATTATCTCTTAAAGACAAAAACACATGCTCAATTGTCGGGCCTTCTTCCCTGCATTCTCACATGCATGCATATTGTCATACCGATCCGTCTCTCCCATGTCATTGATCTTAGGACTTATGTCTTCTTTCTTTTATCTCGATCATGTGTGCGCGCACACACACACATCCCACGTATACATGTATACCTCTCACGCATGCACGTTCATGGTCTCTATGTGTCCATACGTAGTTAATTACCCTCAATCCTAACGCCACATCGAATCGTTCTCCTATTTTGTGCACATAACTTCCGCCTGGATGGGCAAAACACACACTCACACTTAACAATCTCCTTCTAGCTATACCCCCCCCCCCCCGCGTGTGCGTGCCTCTCACTCTTCCCCTACATCCCCGAAACCAATAAGACCATCCCTTTGTTTAATTCCCGCCTACATGCACCATCGATATACAGTAGTCTTCCTCGGTGTCTCTCGAACAAACACGTTCTCTCGATGTCGACTCCTCCCACGCGCACACACCTTCTCTTCCCTTCCTACGGGCATTTTCTCTCTCACACCCCATCGTTGGTGGCCTCTGCCATACACATCACCTCTCTATGATGAAGCCATGCACACTTAAATTACATCCGCCACAGGGGACTCCGCGACACACACAAGCGCGCGCGCACGCACACAAGCACGCACACACACACACACACCCACACCCACACTAAGACTCCACCTCTCTCTCTCACACACACACACACACGCATGCCCCCCACACACACACACTTAGACTCCATCTCTCTCTCTCTCTCACACACACACACACACAAACTAAGACTCCATCTATCTCTCTCTCTCTCTCACACACACACAAACACACACACACACACCCCACACACACTAAGACTCCATCTCACACACACATGCTCTAGGCGGAGCATTTGTTCCTACCACCCTTCATCCAACCTTACCCGTATGATAAACAATCACCTTTATTTACTTGCATAATATGGACGGATTCCACTTTACTTTAGTAGTCAGCAAACTTGGCGATGATGGTGTGCCTGCCATCTTGTAATACAGACCGTATGATCTATATCTGACGGATAGGAAGCAAACTATGATAATTTTACAAAAGTTACCCGCACCTCTCTCCACATCATTATCTCCCGCAACCTCATTGCTCATCAATTAAAAAAGGAATAAGTCTCTGGAACAATCTAGCATGCATGGTGGGCGCTGCCGCCTGCCGGCGCCGTCCATCCCCATGCCGCCGCCCATTCCGACCACCAGTCACCACCACGCTCCACTCCTCCACGCCTTATCTCTCATCTTTCATTTTTTCGATGACATTCTCGAGATACCATTTTTCCGATAAAATTCTTGAGATATCATTAGTTTTTACACATTGGATTACTCCTGCATGGATCAATCACAACAGGTGTTTTCTAAAAAATGCATATTGATGTTCCGTGCAATGCACGAGAATCTTGCTTGTAATTATATAACGCAAATCACGAGCAGGAAGTGACATTTTTTTGACACAACCACGTTAACATGGCCACATAAATCACGAGCAGGAAGGAGAAGGGAAGTGGGCTATGGAGTAACGTTTTTTACCACAATTTCTTAGGAAACTGAGTGCAATAATTGAGTAGTTTTGCAAACTACCATTACTACTACACCCGAAACGGTTCAAAACCTATACTCCCTTGCCAGCGCGTGCTTCCCGCATGAAACGGTCAGCGTCGCCCTGGAGCGTCAGTGTCGCATTAATGCCCAGCTAGAGCGGAGGCGACCTCTCACTAGCGCCGGCTTTGAAGTGGCGCGATGGCTGAGAGAGCACCGCTTCCCGGTGCACGTGACGGCTCCATGTCGAGACTGGCCATAGGCCCTGTTTGGACTCATGGGTTAGAGTTAGTTTGAGCTAGTTGGGGCTCAAATAGCCCTAAAGTATCCAAGCATGAGGGTTTAAATTGGAGCAAGTTGCACCGAACCCACCAAAAAAAACTATCCCACCCAAGAGGTGCTAACTGGAGATAGTTCTCATTGGGACCACTGAAAAATCACTTTTCTCTCTCCATGAAGTGCATTTATTCTCAATCTAACCCTATCACCCAAACACCTCTTTGGCTACAGTTAGTTCAGTGTTAGTCATGAGTTAGTCTAACCTCTAGCTAAGTTAGAGTATCAAACAGGAGTAGTATAGGACATGCAAGTTGCTCAAAGCATATAGGCAAATTCATATGTGAAAGGATTTTTTCTTTTTGAAAACGGAACGTGAAAGGAATTTTTTTAGAATGCTCTTGGCATGTCGCTAACATGTGATAGTTAACCGACCTCAATAGAGGGCAGAAACGCCAGCCGGCCGCACTTTGATAGAGACGAGGAGGGAGAAGCGATATAGGCTGCTGGATTACTAGAGATAGGTGTCGCATGGAAGCCAAGAAATATGGTGATAGCGTGGGTTAGCCATGTGCTAGTATGATGTAACTACACTGGGCTGCCGTGTTTCGTACTCTTCCAGTCCACTGTGGAGATGATTGGTTAATTTTATATCGCTGAATAATATTAAATATTATGAGTGCAGATGCTCCACCACGAGGTTCCTTGCTCCTTCTCGGTCGTCCGGAATCTATGTTCTTCCACTGTATTTTTTTATGTGAGCTTTGTTCATCCTTTTGCCAACACGCGAGACATCTAGCATCAAGGCGCACGTGTTATGCAACGATCGTTCCATCTATATGAAGAACACGTGGCACTGGAACTACGAGACGGACATGGACCTAGGAGTGGACGTACGAACCTGAGTAATGTAGCGCAGTAAGTGAAGTAGAAAGGAACAAATGGTATGAACATGCATGGCATACAAGGTGTGTTTGGTTACGTTCTCGTCTCAGCATAGTTGTTCCCTCTTCATGCATGCTCAACTCAACACCCCTCTTCATGCATGCTCTCTTCATGCATGCTTCTAGTGTATTTGTGCTAAACTAGTGTGGACTCATGCACCCTCCATACACTCTACCAAACACCCAAAAGTAGGTTGAGAAGGGAACTCTTGGGCGGCATTTGTCTCTTACTACATACTACCACTAAATGTTGTACGTACAATGCACGGTGATGTTATGGAGTACGTGCCTAAGTACTCTACTACTACTATATTAGTTGGAGGCACATATTAACTTTTATATTTGTTTACGTGTATGCCCCGAGACCTTCCAACTAGACGTGTCTTTCTCTCCAGGTCGCACTTTGTATCGTTCATACCACTAAGTACTACTACGTGTGGTCTTCGACCCAGAAGTGGAAGAAGTGGAGACGCTCTACCACGCTGTTTTTTGTTTACGCTGGGCTCTACAACGCTATTCATGTCCCACTCCTTTCGCTGACGTGTGGGACATCCAGCACGTGCCGTGCTTGGCACCCTTCGTCGTAAGAGTTGAAACGCTAGCATTCATCAGAAATAAAAAATAATTATAAATCAGTAGTGATACTATTTTTTTTGCGAACCAATCAGCAGTGATACTATACCACGCGGTTTCCTTGCTCCTCGATATCGGAAATAATACTTCCTTCGCCAACACGTGGGACGTCGACCATCTTGGTCCACTTGCCATGCACGCAGAACTCCAAGGGAGAGTCACCCAGGTCGTCGCGCCGCAGTAACAATGACTAATGAGCCGTCAAATCACAGGCCCACTTCCCACTTTGAAGTTGCTCGGACGAAGGAACCATCATGACTTCATTGAATTCCGCTTCTTGAAGAAAACTACTGTACCAGCAGTACTGCTAGCTACAGTATTTACTCCAACAGAGGCCTCCTTTCGTTCATAGGATAGGAATATGAAAATCATAGGAAGTGAGATGACATGCATCTCAATTCCTATAGAGAAAGAGATGCCATTTGATGCATAGGATAGGAATTTTTCCATTTAGTCTAGGCTAATGTACTGGTAATTTGCTCTAAAAACTACAGTAGTAACTAGTAGTACTGGTACATGCTCGTACTCAGACACAGACACACACACTAACTACTAGTACTACTACTTCTCACATGTTGGCCGAACGCCGTCGTTCTCATTCCCGGCTTGTCGGCGACACCCCACCGTGCTTGGATCTCCGCCGACCTCTCCGTAGCAGCGCGTGTGTCCTTTTATTTCTTGTTGTGGTGGGCCTCTCTTTTCTTGAATGCTTTCTGACTTTTCCGCTCCCTCTGTGCGGCTTTGGCCGCCTCTTGCTCTACCGCCCATTCGGCCTTGGCATCTTCAAATTCCTCCCACATAGTTGTGAGGTCGCGAGCGGCGATGAACTCAGCACGGCGGGATGCCATCGCTTCCCTACCATTTTGTGTGTGTTCGTGGGCGGCGAGGAACTCGGCGCGGTGGGATGCCATCACTGCCTTACCGGTTAGTGTGCGGCGCGGTGGCATGAACGACGCTTTGTGAGAGCTCTGGGGTGGAGTGGCCGCACAACCGTATAGTGCATTGGTTTGTCAAGAGCTCAAGGATAGAAGACGAAGCAAATTAGGATTCCCCTTCAATCCTGGTCATTTATTACCGAGTAAAATGCATTGGCGGTCATTGAACTTGTCTTGATAGCTCACTTTGATCATTGTATACGAGATATGGTGATTATACGGTCGCTGGCTCAGTGTATAGCTCCGTATTTGTATGGTTGACCAGTCAAACAGTATGTATGCGCCTCATCAGCTCGTGTTCTTTATCTATCTACGCGGGCCTACCTGTGAATGGAGAAAGAAATACTGTAAAAACCAAAATTATGCATATGTGGGGAATAAAACCACGGACTAGTCGCTGCAACGCACCCTCATCGGCCAAATGAAAATGAAATACTTCGCGTCAGACACTCACGATCACGTTGTCAAAGCATGCTAATGCATGCACGTCGCCCTCTAAATCAAAGTCCTGCTCATGGCGCAACGCAAATGGCAAGCCCATCACATGCGCGCCCCGGCGGTGCCTGACATTACTGTTTAGACGTTTGATGGAGGCCTACACGAACGCCGAGCATGTATTCACCTGGCTCAACACCAACGGTCATACTCGGACCGCCTTGCTCATGTATATCGTCCATCACAACGACAATCTATAAAACAGCCTAAGCTAGAGAGGGTACTATGGTAGTATGGTACGGAGTATGAACTATCGTGAGCGACCGATCTTAGTGCCAATGCACACCGAAACCCCTTCCATTGCTAGCGCGCGCTTCCCGCCTGAAACGGTCATCGTCTCTCCAGAATGTCAATGCCGCATTCACCGGACTTAACTGCAGGTGCAATTGGTGTGTCACTGACATGCGGGCCGGACGCCCGTTGGGCCCACATGTCAGTAACCCAAACGCATCTGCGGTTAAGTCACTGAAGCAGCGTCCGCATTCATGCCCGACGAACCTACTCCAGCGCCAGTTGTCCATCCGTCTGCCGCGGCTCATTGCCACTCGCCCGCTATATTAACTTGAGCCCCAGCTCCCAGCATAGCCAAAGACCCACACTTATTCTCCTCCGGTCCCTTCCTTCTGTCGGTACCACTTCAACCATGGCCTCCTGGCGCTCCTAAGCTCTCTTGGACGTACTGTCGCAGGAGCAGGCGAAGGACATCGGCGGCTCCGCTCCGGGCACGCTCCAAAGCTCTCTTCGACATACTGTCGCAGGATCAAACGAAGGAGATCGCCGGTACCCCGCGGCCGCCCTCCGCCGCCACGACCACGTAGCTGGCGCGCGTGCGCGGGCGCAGCCTGCAGCGAGGAAGAGTAGTACATGGTAGGTCGCCGCCGCTCTGGTCCCGGGAAGGCCACCGCTACTCCACTCAGTCGACGCCACGCTTGGTGGGGTAAACATCGGCGGCCGATTAGCCGCTTGACGGCGACGTGGAGGCGGAAATCTTCATAACCTTGTGCTCCGCCGGAGGAGGAGGTTATCGAGGCGGATGGGAAGGAGGCAAAGGCAATGGCCGGCTTTCTCGGGTTCATGGCTGGACATGGTGGTCGGGCGCCGAGGATCGTTTAGATTAGGTTTATAGTAGGTTTAGTACGGTTTGTGCGAAATATGTAATGAATTTCGTCCAGTTTGTAGGAAAAGTTTTCAAAATGTAATGAATTTCATCCGGTTAATTCAAAATTTGCTTTGTTTGCACAAATCGTCCGGTTAGTTCATATAGTTGTCGAAAGGTATGCGGGCAGCATTGGATGGCATCCATCAGTGTCCTCGGACAGACGCCGGTGTAAATTTGTGGGCCAGCGCTGGAGATGCCCTAACTATCATGCTATAATCGCTAACAATCCTCCATTATTTGGCAGGGAACAGTTATCCCTCGATCAAAATCAGATCCGCGGTGTTTCGCACTCCTCCTGCGTAAGAGTGTAAACTCTTGCTTACATAAAAATGGAGCAAGTGGACGGCACTGTAGCACGTCATATCACTCGAACTAGCCCGCCTAACGAGCAGGAAAGCACCGCCCTCGCCATTTTGTTCTCGATTTCTATCGATCGATCGCGCGAAAATGTTACGCTTCGCAAGTTCTAAAGGAAAAGGCGGCACACTTACGACTCGTACGCGTTGCAACCCCGACAGTCCAGCTCGCACGCCGCTTACCAGAGGGGACACGCGCTGTCCTGCAATTTCACTGACATGTGGGACCGTAATTGAATAAACCGTCGATTCCTCAAAAAAGAATAAACCATCGATAGCCGAAATCTAATCGCTCGGCGGGCGTCGGCTGAGAAGAGAGAAATGGGGGAGGCAGAAGAGATCACCCGCCCGCCGCGCACGGACTCCAAGAAATATATGGTGATAATGTGAGGTGGGCCATGCTGGAGTCCGGACCGCTTCCGGAGCCCGCTCTCACTGCCCTGGCCCCTCAAGATACCAGCTGCCCGCTGCATGCACAGCAAGTAGTCCACGGTTATGTGGAGGAGAGAGAGGAATTGACAAAGTCAAGGAGTAACAGTGGAGACAATAGCTTTCATCAAATATAAACAATGGATACTCATTGCTTGTCCTCTATATTGGAAAGAATACTTTCATTCGCCGACATGTGGGATGTCAACCATCCTGGTCCACCTGCCATGCACAAAATTATCCTGGTCTACCCCGGTCATATCGCAGGCCCAACCTTTCCCACCGTAAGTTGTTCGGACGAAGGAACCATCATGACTTCGTTGAATTCCGCTTCTTCAAGAAAACTTACTGTACCCGCAATACTGCTACCACACGCGAAGACTGGATGGCTGAGGGAGTCCTGGATTAGGGGGTGTCCGGATGGCCGGACTAAGACCTTTGGCCGGACTCCCGGACTATGAAGATACAAGATTGAAGACTCCGTCCCGTGTCCGGATGGGACTTTCCTTGGTGTGGAAGGCAAGCTTGGCGATACGATATGAAGATCTCCTCCCATTGTAACCGACTCTGTGTAACCCTAGCCCTCTCTGGTGTCTATATAAACCGGAGAGTTTTAGTCCGTAGGACGAACAACAATCATACCATAGGCTAGCTTCTAGTGTTTAGCCACTCCGATCTCGTAGTAGATCTACTCTTGTACTACCCATATCATCAATATTAATCAAGCAGGAGTAGGGTTTTACCTCCATCAAGAGGGCGCGAACCTGGGTAAAAACATCGTGTCCCTTGTCTCCTATTACCATCCTCCTAGACGCACAGTTCGGGACCCCCTACCCGAGATCTGCCGGTTTTGACACCGACATTGGTGCTTTCATTGAGAGTTCCTTTATGTCGTCGCCTTTAGGCCCGATGGTTTCTTCGCTCGTCAATCGCAATGCGGTCCGGGACGAGACTTTTCTCCCCGGACAGATCTTCATATTCGGCGGCTTCGCACTGCGGGCCAACTCGTTCGGCCATCTGGAGCAGATCGAAAGCTACGCCCCTAGCCATCGGGTCAGGTTTGGAAGCTTGAACTACACGGCCGACATCCGCGGGGACTTGATCTTCGACGGATTCGAGCCACGACCGGGCGCGCCGCACTGTCACGATGGGCATGATTTAGCTCTGTCATCGGACAACGCCCAGAGCGTCGCTCAGGTGTCCGCTCCGACCATTAGCTCGGGGCCCACTACGTCAGTCGGGGACGGACGGTTGGACGCCGCCCCGGAAACTGCAACCTCTACGGCGATAGAGCCGGATACCAGCCTAGTCCCTCGCAAGGCCCGTGACTCCAAGGTGCCGGACTCCGATCCGGACTCCGTAAATCCCGCACCTCTTCCGATTAAGCCCGATTGGGCTCCGGTCATGGAGTTCACCGCCGCGGACGTCTTTCAGCACTCGCCTTTCGGCAATATCCTGAATTCATTAAAATCTCTCTCTTTGTCAGGAGAGCCCTGGCCGAACTATGGCCAACACGGTTGGGATGCGGACGACGAAGAAATTCGAAGCCCACCCACCACCCACTTCGTAGCCATTGTCGACGATTTAACCGACATGCTCAACTTTGACTCCGAAGACATCGACGGCATGGACGCCGATGAAGGAGACGATCAAGAACCAGCACCTATAGGGAACTGGAAAGCCACCTCGTCATATGACATATACATGGTGGACACCCCTAAAGCGGGGGATGGCGAGGAGAAAACGGAGGGTGTCCCCTCCAAGAAGCAGCCGAAGCGCCGACGTCAGCGGCGCCGCTCTAAGTCCCGCCAAAGCAAAAACGGCGATTCCGGCACCGGAGATAACAACACGCCGGACAGTGCCGAAGACAACCCCCTCCAGCAGGATTCAGTGCAGGAGGATGAAGGAGCCGGCCCTCATGAGAGAGCGGCCGACAAAGAGGATGAGGACGACAATTACATGCCTCCCTCCGAAGATGAGGCAAGCCTCGACGACGACGAATTCGTCGTGCCAGAGGATCCCGTCGAACAAGAGCATTTCAAATGCAGGCTCGTAGCCATGGCAAGCAGCCTCAAGAAGAAATAGCAGCAGCTTAGAGCTGACCAAGACTTGCTAGCCGACAGATGGACCGAAGTCCTGGCGGCCGAAGAATATAAACTAGAACGCCCATCCAAGAGCTACCCAAAGCGCAGGCTGCTACCCCAACTTGAGGAGGAAGCAACTAAACCTACATCACCAGCGTACGATGCGCCCGACCGGCCACCCCGTGGCCGTGATAGAGAGGCCTTCAGGCCCTCAGCCCAAGCCGCACCCCGACACCGCTCAAAACATACCAGAGTACGGGGAGACGCAACAGACCTGCGAGACATCTTGGAGAATAAGGCAAGGCAAACAAGATCGATCTATGGATCGCATGGGCGCCCCGCTTCACGTGACGCTAGCCGTCACGCCGGACATAATAAGTATGGCCCGGCCGAATACAACAGACCAAGCTCGTCTGAGCTGCATCGTGATATAGCCCAGTACAGGGGCGTCGCACACCCACTATGCTTCACAGACGAAGTAATGGATCACCAAATCCCCGAGGGCTTCAAACCCGTAAACATCGAATCATACGATGGCACAACAGATCCTGCGGTATGGATCGAGGATTATCTCCTTCATATCCACATGGCCCGTGGTGATGATCTACACGCCATCAAATACCTCCCGCTCAAGCTTAAAGGACCAGCTCGACATTGGCTTAACAGCCTGCCAGCAGAGTCAATCAGTTGTTGGGAGGACCTGGAATCCTCATTCCTTGAAAACTTCCAGGGCACGTATGTGCGACCACCAGACGCCGATGACCTAAGCCACATAATCCAGCAGCCAGAGGAATCGGCCAGACAATTCTGGACACGGTTCCTAACAAAGAAAAACCAAATAGTCGATTGTCCGGACGCCGAGGCCCTTGCAGCCTTCAGGCACAACATCCGAGACGAATGGCTTGCCCGGCACCTAGGACAGGAAAAGCCGAAATCCATGGCAGCCCTCACGACGCTCATGACCCGCTTCTGTGCGGGAGAAGACAGCTGGCTGGCTCGTAGCAATAACATAACCAAGAGCCCCGGCAATTCGGATACCAAGGATAACAACGGCAGGTCACGTCGCAACAAGCATAAGCGCCGCATTAACGGTGACAATACTGAAGATACGGCAGTCAATGCCGGATTCAGAGGCTCCAAACCCGGTCAGCGGAAGAAGCCATTCAAAAGAAACCCTCCGGGCCCATCCAACTTAGACTGGATACTCGACCGCTCGTGCCAGATACATGGCACCCCCGAACAACCAGCCAACCACACCAACAGGGATTGTTGGGTGTTCAAGCAGGCAGGCAAGTTAAGTGCCGAAACCAGAGACAAGGGGCTGCGTAGCGATGACGAGGAGGAACCCCGGCCGCCGAACAACAGAGGACAGAAGGGATTCCCCCCGCAAGTGCGGACGGTGAACATGATATACGCAACCCACATCCCCAAAAGGGAGCGGAAGCGTGCTCTCAAGGACGTCTATGCGTTGGAGCCAGTCGCCCCAAAGTTCAACCCGTGGTCCTCCTGCCCGATCACTTTTGATCGAAGGGACCACCCCACTAGCATCTGTCACGGCGGATTCGCTGCATTGGTCCTAGACCCAATTATTGACGGATTTCATCTTATCAGAGTCCTAATGGACGGCGGCAGTAGCCTGAACCTGCTTTACCAGGACACAGTGCGAAAAATGGGCATCGATCCTTTAAGGATTAAACCCACAAAGATAACCTTTAAAGGTGTCATACCAGGTGTAGAGGCCAGCTGTACAGGCTCGTTTACACTTGAAGTGGTCTTCGGATCCCCGGATAACTTCCGGAGCGAGGAGTTAATCTTCGACATAGTCCCATTCCGCAGCGGCTATCATGCCCTGCCGGGATGAACCGCATTTGCGAAGTTCAATGCGGTGCCGCACTACGCATATCTCAAGCTCAAGATGCCAGGACCTCGCGGAGTCATCACGGTAAATGGAAACACTGAACGATCTCTCCGAACGAAGGAGCACACGGCGGCCCTAGCGGCGGAAGTACAGAGTAGCCTCTCCAGGCAATCCTCGAACCCAGGTATCAAACGTCCAGACAACGTCAAGCGAGCCTGAAGTAACCTACAACAAATTCGGCTGGCACGTCCCGAGCAAGCATAGCAGTGCGGCCCCAACCCCAACCCCCGCCAAACAGCGACATTGGTACCACGCATACATAACTATGCCTTAGAGATACCATGGGCATAAGGGGAGGGGCACAACAACGGCACGCCCAGAAGACGGCTCAACTGCACTAAGGGGCTCACTATTCCGCCGTTTAATTTTTATACACTTTCAGGACCCCAACTATTCGGAAGGCATGTCCGGCAATACACTCACTGAACACACGATACAACAGCCAGGGGAGAGAACAAGCCACGTCAAAAGTCCAGGTGGTCCCTATAACGAGTTCAATACCTGTTTTACTTACAATCCCGCAGCTTGCCCCTGGAGGGGAACATGTCAAATACTCCAATCTCTTGCTTACCGCACTTCTTGTATCGTTCTACTTTCACAGCAGCCCTTTTTTAATAAACAATCTATAGCTCTTACCTATTATTGTACTTGTCTATTTTTTACAAATATGTTCAGTCATGACATTGTGCAACCGTACACTTTGGTGCGGACAATACACCAGGGGCTTACAAAACCCCATAACATGGTGTGAGAAGACCGAACACTCTCACGAGTGCGGCACCCTGAACTTATAGAACTATATGCATCGGCTCCGAATCATGTCTTTGGTCAATAGTTGGGTTTGCCCGGCTCCCATGTTTTGGTACCTTACGTTCCGCATTGTTGGCTAAGGTAGCGCTGGGAGAACTACTGCGATTGTGCCCCAGTTGAGCTGGGTTAACACCTCAGTAGAGAAAGCTAAAACTGACTGTCATGATAGTGCGAGAGACCGGTCGCTGTTCGCGAGGTTTTTTCGAGTCCTTAAAGACTTATGCCGCTTCAAGCGAGGAACCGGACTTATCCGGCCTAGGCGTGGATAGCGCCCCGAACTCGGTCTTCCGAATACTAGGGGCTTCGCCGAAATTTAAAATTATAGAATTCTATGGCTAAGTGACAGTGATAAAGCATTATAAGTCCGACAGCCTGGTTCGTTGTGCTGAACGCCTCCCTAGATGGACCCAAGAATGGGAACAAGAGCGCTCAGGTTTATCCCGAACACCCCAGCACTCGTGGCATGGGGGTTGAAGCCGACGACTTGCATCTCTCAGATTTGATAAACGGCCGCACAGAAGGTAATATTTTAAATCGACAAGCGTTGCTTAACGCATATGAACAAAGCTTCAGCGTACAGGATAACACATGCGAATCTACTCAAATATTACATCTTTGGAGCACTCATCCGCTATACGGCGGGCGCCCTTCAGAACGCCATTATAATACATCTTGGGCGTACTATACTCCTTGCCTGGCGGTGGCGCGTCCGTCAATAGCTTCTCCGCATCTAGCTTGCCCCAGTGCACCTTAGCATGGGCAAGGGCCCGACGGGCACCTTCAATACAAATGGAGCGCTTGATGACCTCAATCCACGGACACGCATCCACCAGCCGCCGCACCAGACCTAAGAAGCTCCCAGACATGACTTCTCCAGGCCACAGCCGAGCTATGAGGCCCTTCATGGCCTGTTCGGCCACCTTCTGGAGCTCGACCAGCTGCTTCAGCTGGTCACTCAGGGGCATCGGCTGTTCGGCCTCAGCGTACTGAGACCAGAACACTTTTTCCGTTGAGCTCCCCTCTTCGGCTTGGTAGTATGCGGCAGCGTCAGACACACTACAACGCAGATCGGCGAACGCTCCTTGTGAGAGCTCCGGATTCGTGTAAGTAGCAGATAATTAACTTTTATATTTTTTCTTTAAAGAATGCCTTACCCGCCGCTATCTTCTTCATCGCCTCGATCTCCTGAAGGGCCTTTTGGGCTTCGGCCTTAGCGGTCTTGGCACTCTCAAGAGCCAAGGCAAGCTCGGACTCTCGAGTCTTCGAGTCACGCTCCAAACTCTCGTGTTTTTCCACGAGAGCCTGGAGCTCTTGCCGCACCTCCGCCACCCGCGCCTCCTGCTTCTCTCGCTCGGTGCGCTCCAAGGCCGCACTCTTCTCGGCCTTGGAGACCGCCTCTTTCAGGGTCGCCACCTCGTTCGTGGCTCCTGCAACATTAACGTTGGTCCTGTTATTATTTTGCAACCAAGTATTTCTATATACATTTACAGGAGGTACTATGTACCCTCTTTATCCTCTAGCTGCTTCTTGGCACGGCCGAGCTCGCTCTCGGACCGCTCGAGGCTTTCCTTCAATGCATTGACCTCCGCAGTCAGTGCGGCAGAGGTCAGCAGCGCAGCCTGCATTCCCATATTGACATATTTCTATTAGACTCCTGCGTACATCTTTTTAGATCCTCAGCTCGACTTTTCTTTCCGAACACCGAACTGAGCATCAGGGGCTACTGTCTATGCGGTAACATATATATATATATATATATATATATATATATATATATATATATGTTTTCGAACACATACCTCAAAGCCCGTTAACAGGCTTGAACAGGCTTCCGTTAGCCCGCTCTTGGCAGACTGAACCTTCTGAATCACCGCACTCATAACAGTGCGGTGTTCCTTGTCGATGGAGGCGCCGTTAAGCGCCTCCAGCAAATTGTCCGGCGCCTCCGGATGGACGGAAGTCGCCGGCATCGTAGGCTTGCCCCTCTTATGAAGGCGCCGCCTGTCGGACTCTGGAACCGCTTATGATTCTGGAGCAGTGTCTGGCCCGGGGCCGGACTTAGATCCCTCCGGGGCTTTACCCCCTTTGGGCCCAGAGTCCGGAAGGTCTCCTTGTGGCGCCTTTGGGACCGCCTCCTCCTGGTTTTGTCCCCTACGGGACTCCACCTCAGCATCGTCTATGGGGAGAGGGGAGGAGGCCGTCGGAAGTGAAGCGCTATTCACATCCGACGAATTCAGAGAGCCGCTCGACGAATTGCCAAGCTGAGCTCGGGGCGGACTGCATAATTAGATTCGGTGTTAGAAGCTATCGAATGATAAAGGAATGCAGTAAGTCATTCGGGGAGCTGGACACTTACGATTTGGCCAGGGGCTTGACCCTGGATGGCCATTACCCCCGCCGTCTTCGGTGTCGGGGCATAGTCCGGCAGAAGGGTCTTCCCCTTCTTGGACCCTCCGGCTTCCCCAGTTGGGGCAGCCTTTCTTTTCGTGCCTCCCCCCGTTGGAGGAGGAGAGGCTTCTTCTTATTCTTCCTCCTCCTCATCTTCGGAGGCGGAGGGAGCGTTGGGGTTGTCGGGCAAATCCGACGCCCCCGGACACTGGGAACTCTTTTGGGTCCCCGTGGCCTTCTCCTTGGCCTTCTTCTCCGGCACCACCTGAGGTGCCGGAACCAGCAGCTTTGCTAATTGCGCGTCTGCTGGGCCTTCGAGCAAAGGAGCCCGACAGTCAAACTGTCCGGATGTCCTCTTCCAGTCCTCTCAAAGGAACAGGAGTTTAGATCCCACATAAAGTCACACTATGAAATTCGGGTATCCCGTAAGGGACTAAATGTAAGCTTACTTCGGAGGCTTGACGTTTGGCGCAGAATCCGCGATCCTCGGTGACGGGAGGGGGGACCTCGGAACTCTTGAAAAGCACCTTCCAGGCGTCCTCGTGCTTCGTTTCAAAGAGCGGGGATAGAGTCTGGTGTTGGGCCGGGTCGAACTCCCACAAATTGAAGTCCCGTCATTGACACGGGAGGATCCGGTGGAAGAGCATGACCTGGACCATGTTGACAAGCTTGACCTTCTTGGTCACTAGGTCTCGGACGCAGGTTTGGAGTCCGGTCACCTCTTCCGGACTGTCCCACGACAGGCCCGTCTCTTTCCAAGATGTGAGCCGGGTGGGGAAGCCGGATCAAAATTCGGGATCCGCTACCCACTTAGGGTCACGCGGCTCGGTGATATAAAACCACCCCGATTGCCACCCTTTGATGGTTTCCACGAAGGCACCCTCGAGCCAGGTGACGTTGGCTATCTTGCCCACCATGGCACCTCCGCATTCCGCTTGTCGGCCTTTCACAACCTTTGGCTTGACGCTGAAGATCTTTAGCCATAGGCCAAAGTGGGGCTGGATGCGGAAGAAGGCCTCACACACGACGATGAACGCCGAGATATTGAGGATGAAGTTCGGGGCCAGATCGTGGAAGTCCAGGCCGTAGTAGAACATGAGCCCCCGGACGAACGGGTGAAGAGGAAAACCCAGTCCACGGAGGAAATGGGGAAGAAAAACAACCCTCTCATGGGGCCCCATCTGGAAGCTGGTGCGCGATGTCGTTAGACAAGTATCCGGCCTTCCTCAGTTTTTTGATTTGCCCCTCCGTAACGGAGGAGGCCATCCATCTACCTCCCGCTCCGGACATGGTTGGAGAAGGTTGAGGTGGGAAGTGCGGGCTTGGGCGCTGGAGCTCGAGCGCGCAGGGACGGATAAGCAGAGGAGGAAGAAGGCGTGAATGGAAAGGGCGGATTCTTATCCCCTTATATGGGCGGCCAAAACTACGAGCCCCCCCACCGGCCTAATAAAACTCGCTTATCTCCCAAGCGCCGCGGTTAATGGCGCGGTTGGGTTACCCACGCCCGTATTGATGAGAATCCCGGAATAAGGGGACACGATCTCTGCTTTGACAAGACGTGCCAAGGAAACCGCCTCGCTAAACGCGCTGAGGTGGAACAATAAAATGAATAAAAGCCTGGCCGTGGCATGATGTCACGCCGCGGAATACGTCAGCAGATCCGATTAACGCAAATATATTCTCTCTACGGTGGAATGTGGAACTTATTTGCAGAGCCGGACACTACCCTGGTGTTCAACATCTTCTATGAAGTATTCGGAGGAGGAACCCGCCTTGCAATGATGAAGACAACTTGCGCGCCGGACTCGTCGTCATTGAAGCCTGGTTCAGGGGCTACTGAGGGAGTCCTGGATTAGGGGGTGTCCGGATGGCCGGACTAAGACCTTTGGCCGGACTCCCGGACTATGAAGATACAAGATTGAAGACTCCGTCCCGTGTCCGGATGGGACTTTCCTTGGCGTGGAAGGCAAGGTTGGCGATACGATATGAAGATCTCCTCCCATTGTAACCGACTCTGTGTAACCCTAGCCCTCTCCGGTGTCTATATAAACCGGAGAGTTTTAGTCCGTAGGACGAACAACAATCATACCATAGGCTAGCTTCTAGGGTTTAGCCACTCCGATCTCGTGGTAGATCTACTCTTGTACTACCCATATCATCAATATTAATCAAGCAGGAGTAGGGTTTTACCTCCATCGGGAGGGCCCGAACCTGGGTAAAAACATCGTGTCCCTTGTCTCCTGTTACCATCCGCCTAGACGCACAGTTCGGGACCCCCTACCCGAGATCCGCCGGTTTTGACACCGACAACGGCACTATACCACGTCATATCACTGAAACCAACTAGGCCAAACTAGCCCTCCTAGGTCATCTATTTTGGAATGGAGGGAGTACGTCTCTGCACTGCTATGATTTTGTGTTGCACGTTCTCTGTACTTTTACTACGATTTTCCTACCCTATGAACCAAATGAGGCCTGAATGTATGTCGACTATTGTCTGATCGATCGCTAAGCCTACAATTTTAGGAGCTAGGGCTATTGGTCAATCGACGAGGGATAAGTATAAGCGTACCACGAGCTCATCAGCCCCAACGTTTCTCTTCGGTAAGTGTTTTGCAAGTACTATAGCTCGCATAGTAGCTAGCCTACTAACACCAAGAATCATCAAACAAGCCCTGCTGATATGATAAACAGTTCAAACTTACATCTAAGCATGCCATATATTACATCAAAAGCTGGCGAGGATACATCTGTTTCCATAACTCGGAGAGGGTTCGCATGATTCATCGCATGATTCACTATCAAACAAAAGTAGCAAGATCCGCCCACACAAGACAGTGCACTAGCCCTAAGATGGTTTGATAACACGCATCGTTCTGGTAATTAAACAAGGCAATGCAGACTACCCTGAAGGATTAGCGCGACCAACTATTTCTTGTCATTGATCTCTCGGGCAATGACCACAGCACGGACAGCGGCATGGGAATCGATTTCTGGGGCGATGTCCATAGGACTAACTGTGACATCGGAATCGATCTCTGGGGCGATGTCCACAGGATGGACAGCGGCATCAGAATCGATCTCCGGGGCGATGCCAACCGGACGGGCCACGACATCGGAATCATCCAGGACAACCACCGGCACCTACACAACCCTAACATATTAGCAAGCACATTGCAAATAATCAAAAAGCAAGCACATTGCAAATAATCAAAAACCACAACTATGGTAATAAGCCATTATTTTTACCTTGTGCAGCTCACCTGGGGATCTCATCCCTCCGGGGGCCATCTTCTCGTCCTCGATGGGGGCCATCACCTTGGCAGGGGAATACTGCTTCTCAATGGTGACTATCTCCTCAAACTCGGTCTTGAGCCTCACATAGGTGGCAATCAAAGTTCCTGGGGTAGGCACGGTGGGACCCTTGTTGTTCTTCCAACTTTCTTTGAGGAGTTCGTCCACCAACGTCCTCAACTCTTTGGCCCGTGCTTGTTTCTTGGAGTTCTTCGTCTCCATGGGTTGGCCCGCCAACATGGTCAACTCGTTGGTCGGTGCTCGCTTCCTAGAGATTGCTGTCTCCAGTGGGTTGTCCGCTGGCAACTCTTTGCCTAGTGCTCCAGGATCCATCAATGAACTGACAAACAAAAAGCAATCGAAAGGAAACCACAATCGCAATGAAAATGGGAAAAGAATAGGATGTGAGAATCGGTCAGTGCTTCGCAAAAAGAAGATTATTGGAATGAAAATATAGCAGCATAACTGATTCGCCCACCTTTCCTTCATCGGTAGAGAAGAAAAATGGCAAAAGTGAGTAGCCTGGAGAGAGGTTTTCTTCAACAAAGGGAAGAAAGGGCTTGAACGAGCGTTCCAATGAAATGATGGCTGCTTCGTCCAGTCCAACTTGGAGGCCACATTACCACTGCTGGTAAAGGTGTGGGTTTTGTGATATGACGGGTCATGACGGCCACACCGGAGTGACAGGTGAGTCTTGACTGTAGCACCTCGCTGTGATTTGGTGGATGGCATGCGGGCCCGGATGCTTTGAAATGTCCCGCATGTAGATAGAGCGGCTAGTCATATAGGAGTGCTCAATATTGTGCACCACGACCAAGGCAGAGAGGAAAACAAGAGAACTACGTAATTAATGCATGACTTTAATTAGGGTAGTTTTGTAAAGTACGAGATACATTCCTCCAATAGCAAAATGCCTTGGTTCATGAGATTTGAGATTTGAGCCCTATAAACCGGAAGGGAGGGGGTACTGCACACGGTGTAGTCTAGTCACTTGTTTTTTTAGCCGAAGTCTAGTCACTTGTTGAAATCTCTAGAAAGGCAAATACTCCTTTCCGGTTTATAGGTCTATACTACTCCCTCCGTCTAGGTGTGTAAGTCATCTTATGAAAACCAAATAGTCCCAAAACACTTAGGCGTGGTGCATTAACTTCTACCTTGTTTCTTGTTTCTTGACATACGTATCAACCAATAAGAGATGAGAGGTGTGCATGCTTTTAATGACTTGCAATGGCTAGTTCATTGCATGGAATGCTATTAATTAGCAAATAAACATTGGTGACCCCAGGAGGAAACGGTGCTAAGCGCGTGGACCTATGCAGAATGAGTATCAACCAATGGATAATGGAGTTTAATTGTTAAACAATAGCAATTTTGTCTCATGCAAGAGCCTGGCTAGTACTCCAAGGAACCGCACCACGCGAGCGTTCGCAACTGCCACGTTCGGTTTGCGCTTGGCTCTTCGCCTCTTCGAGAAGACGAACAATGATGTTACTCCTACTTCTACAGTATCGAATCCACTGCTGCATGTCCGTCCACCTCGTGCGGGAGGGATAGCGTGTAGCGAAAGCTTCTACTTACTGCTCCTGCCTTTGCATCCATGACAGGTGGGCCCAACAGGTGGTTGGCCCACCTGTCATGCAGCCAAAGGCAGGTGCAGTTAAGGCACCGGAGCTCAGTCCGCGAGGGAGAGGGCGTCGTAGTAATCAAATTTCTCGGTCTTGTATGAGTTGACGCGACACATCAAAGCACTGCACTCGATAAAAGTCTTTTTACACATTTCAAATGGGCTACTTCGTATGTAGGAGTAGACATATTCTGCTTCGTATGTACTCCCTCCGTTCCAAAATATAAGTCTTTTTAGAGATTTCACTATGAACTACATACGAAACAAAATGAGTGAATCTACACTCTAAAATATGTCTATATACATCCGTATGTAGTTTGTAGTGGAATCCCTAAAAATACTTACATTTAGGAACGGAGGGAGTAGTCAGTTGTTGCAATCTCTAAAAAGACTTATATTTGGAAACGGAGGGAGTACAACGCATGCATGCATGCCGTGACTTTCCTTTTGATACTTGCATGTGTTGATTTGATGCACCTTGCCAAATTTTGACTATAAATTTAACTAACCAAATTTTCATGCATGTCACAAAAAATCACGGGGCTGTTTGGATTGTGACTATGTTTGTCTTATGTTGCCACATTATTTTTCCCACACTTGCCACACTTGCCTAACCTGAGTTGCTCAAATTGTTAGACACACTTTGGCTTGCCTAAGGGAATCTTGCCACAATTTTTGTGTCTATGACATGTGGGGTTCACTGCTAATAAAAAAATTCTTGTCTTAGGTGTGGCTAATAAAAAAGACTTATATTTAGGAACGGAGGGAGTAGAAAATATAAATAATAATGCATGTTGGGGCAACCCACGTTTCCGCTAATTTTAGCCGTGGGCTTGTTCACAATTTTTACGAGGGGGTGGTTGTTCATTTAATGGAGGGACTTGTAGTACCAGACTTGAACGATACAAAGTGCGACCTGGCACACCGTAACACCAGTTGGAACAAGCGGGTAGCTATCTCAAAAAACAATCAACAACTAAAAAAACCGTGACCTGGCATGTAGTAGTACACAATTTTAAACGATTGTTTTGATGGAGTGAAAAAGGAAAACTACCCCACTACTTATATATAGGCCGGAGCTTCCGCGCTTGCTTGCTAGGGCTGCTCTATTCACACACTCTCATCCTCTCCAGATCTAAACAAGATAGGGGTAGTAACACTGTCTTTCTCCCTTCAAAAAACACTGGCTTTCTATCCTCACCGCTGGTTACAGATCCGGACGTATCCCCCTCCGCCGGTGAAGGGGAGGAGGGGCAGCATTTAGGCCGTCGTCGACAGCGAGGGAGGAGACCCACTGCCGGCCGCACCGTTATCTCTGGCCGAGCGCCGGCGCGGGAGGTCCTCCGATCCCTTCGTCGTTGCCTGTGGGCGGATCCGGCCTCCCGCCGCCCACCTATCCACATCCCGACGACCTTCAGGTATATCTTCGTTCGAAACCGCCTTAGCTCTACTTCCCCAGCTCGCTACGTCGCTGCATGTGCATCATTTTCTACCTCTCAGCCCCTCTCGATCGGATGGTCCAACGTCACCTTTTTTTCTTCTATTGTTAGAGGTAAAGCTACTTCATGGAGTCGAATCTTGTACTCCCTCCGTCCGAAAATACTTGTCATTGAAATAAAGTGGGGGTGGGGGAATTTAGTATGTACATCGGACTTGGTACAAACAGGAAGGAAAGGGGATGAAAGTAGTACAGACTGGTCATCCAACCGGTCTCTTGGTCGAAAAGGGAAATATAGGGGTAACGCTGTACACAGTGGTATGACCAGGACTAGATTTGCTATCCACACATAGGAGTAGGTGGCTAGAGTGAACAAAAATGGGACCAACCCAGATATGTTTCTTGGATGTTTGTTTCTCGGGGCAACAAACTATGAATCACCACTTTATGCCCCTGTTTACGTACATGGTGCTGTACTGCTGGTGCACCCACTGTCCCATGCCCTTATACCAAATATTTAGGCTCCGGTCGGAATAAAGGGGCAGAAAACATAGGTCTTGATGAAAATAGAGGAATAGGAAAGGAATGTAGGTATAAAACTATGGAACAGCGAACCGGAGGAAACTCTCAAGAGAATGTGTTCGGATGGACTACGAAATGTACAGATTTGTTTTTTAGAGTAGCATGCTTGGCAGTATGAGATGCTATTTGTTTATTCAGCTGCACAGTGACTACTCTTGTCCTCACCTCACGTACCACACATAGGTTGATTTTTTTATTCCGGCAAACACAGCACAACAACCTGTCTAACGCATGGCAGCGAGCGCCTGCCTCGGGCTTCCGCCCAAAAAATGAGCAGCGCGTGGATGTTTCTAATCCGATGGAATCAGTACTACCAGACCAGCTTTCCTATGAAACACTATTCACCTTTCCCGTGTTCCGAACGGTTGGAAGGGAAAGAATACCGTAGGAATTGTGTTCCTACGAAAATCCTGCACCAAACCTGTGAACCGAACGCAGCCTTAGCTGTTCTTAATATAATGTCCCTGGTAAAAATGAAGCCATGCCACTGTTTTTGCCTGTAATTGTTTGAGACTCTGACAAGTTTAGCCAAATGTTTTTGCCTGTAATTGTTTGAGACTCTGACTGTTTCCTCTGTGCCTTTTTGTGCAAACAGGGATATCCAATTCACCTGGTTGCTGTTGTGACCTTTTGGTGCACTGCACAAAACTCTTCTTAAAAGAAGTGACTTTTGTGCTGTTTAACTGGAATGTCAGATGGAACAGTTGGTTCATTTTGGTGGAACTGCACAAAGGGAGATCTGTGTTCCAATCCTCATCATCCATATTGGCGCCATAACCTTCCTTTAGGTAAGAATGATATTTAATGCATGTGTTCATCTCTATTTTCCGACTGCCATGAGAAAATAATGTTGTTTTTTACTAGTACACTTGTACTCCCTCACTGACAAAACCAATTCTGAATTAGAAGGCCAATCATGTACTTGGTTTCACCAACTGGTGAGGAGAAAGAGAAACAGAGCATGAAGAGGAAGAAGAAGAAGAATAAACAGTGCCAAGGCGATCTTGCTGAAGCCAGAGGCCTCAGTCGAGGCTATTCAAGGGCTCCGGCAACGACTACCTTACATGTGAGACGATCCTCCAGGGAGCCCTTCCACTTCTGCTGTCTCACTTAATTAATTAGGAGTACTTAAGTACCACTAATTTATTACTGCCTAATTTTCCTGTTGGAGTTAAACAAATCTTTAGTAGGACCCTATGCTGAATCATGTACGTGTGAATGTTTGTCTATGGAGGTGAATCATGTGGTGGAGCAGGGAGGGAATATTATTAGTGTCATGACATAATAGTGCTATTGTTTTGCATGTCAATTTATTGCCATTGGTTCAATGAGGCAATGTTTTGCGTATTGTCCATCATGAATTTGATGCTACTGTTTGAGTAATATGCTAATGTCTTCCTATCCTTTCTCACTAAGCTAATGAAGGTTTCACCTTGTTCCTACTTGTGCAAACAGGGATCATGTTGTGCCAATCATACATTTTAGTGGAACTACACAAGACAATACAATGAACTGTATCCCAGCCAGTGCTTTAACTCTGCTGGAAGTTCTTGATAATCTTTCGATATAATCTCAGCACTGGTAAACAAGAGTGATTTCAACCATACATTTGAAGTGCACAAAAATATATACTATTGTGTGATTCCAGTGAGTGCTTTATCATCTCTTATGGGACTACATGAATAAGCTTTTTTTCTCAGGTTGGTACGGGCCTAAGGCCTTCATCCATATTAGTTTGCTGTCATCTCTATTTGTATCGTGCTACTGTCATGAGAAACTCCTTTATCTTTGCACTTTTAAGTTTTGCAACCTATGATAAATGGCAATGCTTTGAGTGTTGAGTTGAGCTAATTGGCACTGATTAAATAAACTAATACCTCTCTTTAAGCAAGACTACTATGTTGCTAACTTTACCCATTAAGATAATGAGGGTGCTTCTATTTGTTAGTGTATGTTTCATCAACTAGTCCCACTATTACAGTAATCTCACTCTCTCAATATATGTGCCAACAGGGATGCTCGATTTTGGTGGAACTGCACAAAAACTTTGGGTGCTTCATTGCCTCGACAGCTTCCGTCCTTTCCTGTCAGTCGCTAATCTCCGCTTGCTTTCTTCCTTTGCTGTCAGTCGCTTGGCTTATCTCGGCTTCCAGTCAAAGGAAATAGTAATTGATATGCTACCTCACACAGGTTGGTACTGGTCTTTATCCTGATTATTGTGCCTGTCATATGTATTGGTAATTTGGTATTGTGCTACTGTTTGCCGATTTCATAAAGGAGTAATTTGGAGCCTGAACTCGCAGGCAAATCATTACATCGGGTGATTTCAGTAGAACTGCACAAAATGATCAGATGGACAGGTACTTATGCTGCTGCTATGTACTCCAAAGTTCACTCAGACAAGCATCGATGTTGACAAGAAGTGCCTATATTCATTCGAGTATCAACCGGCGTCAACCAATTGTCAAACTCCAAGTATTAGGAGAGTGAACGCCAAAAATATTGCTTGGTGCATAGCCCAGAAAAACGCAGTCCAGTCTTTGGTCCCAACTTGTGCCTTTTGGTTATCGGCACATATGGTAGCGAACTATATGGCATGGAGTCTAAAGATTCCAGACAAGTTGGTTGACGCGTATATTCATCTGGCACTTAATCAGTCTGCACGCCAAGGATGCTCCATTTCAGTTGAACTGCACAAAAAATTTGGGTGGTTCATTTTCTCAACCGCCTCCTTTCTCGTCTGCAATGTAGAATTTTGGCGAGATACAGGACCAAGATGAGCCAGTAAACTAGTTGGATGAAAGTAGTGGCCAAGTTGCTCAAACCTCCCTCGGCACGAGGCCACTATTTGAGGATAAACCTACAAGCAAAGTTCAGATTGTCTGTGCTGCCTCTTATGTACTCGAAAGTTTACTCGTACAAGAACTAATTTTAGCAAGAAGTACCTCTGATTGAACACCATTTACCAGTCTGTACCCTAGGTAATTAAAGTTCGTCCATGGATCATATTGGCTGTGATCTCAATCATTTGGATGCATAAACATACTGAACATGTGTATATCTGAATCTTTTTGTGAATTATGTATGAATATTGTCGTGTGATCTATCAATCATTTGGATGCATAGATATGCTGAGCTTGTGTATATATGAATCTTTTGAGTTGTTGATAGTGAATGTTGGCTATGAATATGAACGTGTCCTGTGAACCTGAGTTTGATATGAATTGCAACAGAACCAGTTATAACCCTTCTCCTCCTCTCAATCTGCGACTCCACTGCCGCGTTTTCCCATCTCCGAGTCGTTCCCGTCCGGGGCCTCGCCGTCGTCCACCGCCTCGCTGTGTTCGGTGCGGCGTGGTCAACAAACGAGAGTCATCGGAAGAGGACTGTACGTGGAGAGCCTGACGGCTGGGACCCACGAGGTCCATGGTCGCACGCAAGGAAAGTTCCTCCTTATTAAGCTGAAAAAATGTTTCCTCCACCTGACAGCTGGGACCCACCGGCTGTATCTTCGCACGGAAGGAAGTGCCTCCTTGTTTTGCGAAAAAAATTATTCATCCCGTTGACAGCTGGGACCCGTCAGATTTGGTGACTGACTTGTGGGCCTGCTAAGCGGACGTGTACGCACGGCTTTGTCAACTTAATCAACAAATGATTCTAGCAGCTGGACCGTTGGATGTTAATCCAACAGCCGTGCTCCTTCTTCAACCTCTGTTCTTGCTCCTGTCTCCCGTGGGCGGCACCGCGGCTGTGCTGCCGCGCACCCGAACCAGTGAAGTTTCCCACTCCTCTCCATCTGCGACTCCACTGCCCCGTCTTCCCCATCTCCGGGTCGTTCCAGTCTGGGTGCGCTCGGCACGGTGTGGTCAACGTGGTCAACAACCGAGAGTCATCGGAAGATGACTGTACGTGAGAGGCTGACAGTGGGGACGCACCACGCCCATGGACGCATGCATGCAACGGAACGCGGCGAGGTCAACGTGGTCAAGGAACGACTTCCATCGGAAGTATACTGTACGTGGAGAGTCTCAGCTGGGTCCACGGCCGCAGCAAGTAAGTGCCTCCTTATTACGCGGAAAATAATGATTCCTCCAACTGACAGCAGGGACCCACTGGACGGGCCACCGTATTTTGCGAAAAAAACGTTTGCCCCCTGACTGCTGGGACCCACCTGACGGGCCACCGTATTTCGCGAAAAAAACGTCCCCCCGCTGTCATCTCGGACCCACCGGAAGTGCCTCCTTATTACGCACAAAAAAATGAATACTCCCCCTGCTAGCTGGGACCCACCTTGGTGGGAGGCTGACTTGTGGGCCTACTAAGTTGACGGGACGAAGGGCTTTGTCAACTTAGTCAATATGAACGATTCTAGCTCCAGTGACTGTACGATGTCCATCCAACGGCCGTAGTGCTTCTTCAACCTCTGGTCTTCTTGCTCCAGCCGCCCAAACTAGCACCGGTCGTGCCTCATGCTCCTGTCGGCTGTGCTGCCGCGGAGGACTCACCGCCCCCTACTATTCCCACCGCTAGCCAGGCCCTACAGCGACGGTAGCCTCACACCGCAGCTGAACCAGTGAACCCTCGTACTCCTCTCCGCGTGGGCTTCCACTGCCGCGTCTTCCCCGGCTCCGCGTCGTCCCCTTCCTAGGCCTCGCCGTCGTCCACCGCCGTGGTGCTCTCCGCGCGGCATGGTCAACGTGGTCAAGGAACGACTTCCATCGGAAGAGTACTGTACGTGGAGAGGCTAACAGCTGGGTCCATGGCCACAACCTATTTTTTTGTGATTTGCCAAGTAAGTCGCTTTGTCAGGCTTGTTGGGCTGCAAGTCTTTCAAGACGAGGAGAGCTTTCATTTGGTTGGCCGAGAAAATGGCCCATCAGTAATGAGAAATGGGTTGTACATTTTTAAAACACATCAAACCGGCAATTAGTTTAAAATATATTTTTTTCATTTTGAGATTTAAAATTACATTAATTTTTATGCATGGAGAATTTGTTGGATTTTATATTGATATAAATTTATTTTTAAAATCAGTTTGAATGTGAGTCAAAATTTCGGGATTAAAAACAGTTCGGACCACACCGAAATATGCAAAATTTTGTATAATTTTTTAACCGTGGCCACAGTATGGGCTGTAATGCTAACAAAAAGAATATGGGCTCCAAAAAAACCTTAAGAATTAGCAAATGGGCTGTAAATTATTAGAAATAATGGCAGATGGGTTGTATGCTGTTTTCCACAGATTTGAGGCTTTCCTAAAAAAAGGTTGACGCACAAGCAGTGACTGTTGGATTGCCATCCAACGGCCGTCGTGCTTCTTCAATCTCTGCTCTTCCTGCTCCAGCCGCTCAAACAAGCGCCGGCGGGACTGCCTGCTCCCTCCTCCCCGCGGCCGGCTCTGCTGCCGCGCAGGCCTCACCGCCCCACCGTACTCCCATCGCTGGCTTAGCCATCCCTCTACTCACCCACACCTGCTGTTATTCTCCGGCGACGGCAGACGAACCAGTAAACCCTCGTACAGTCGTACTCCCCTCCGCGTGGGAAACAACTGCCGAGTCTTCCCTGCCTCCGTGTCGTTCCTTTCCTAGGCCTCGCCGTCGTCCACCGCCCTGGTGCTCTCGGCGCGGCCTGGTCAACGTGGTCAACGACCGACATGCATCTGAAGTGGACTGTACGTGGAGAGGCCGACAGCTGGGTCCACGGCCGCACGCAAGGAAATGCCTCCTTATTACGCGCAAAATAATGATTCCTCCACCTGACATCAGGGACCCACCGAAAGGGCCTCTGTATTTCGTGAAAAAAACGTTACCGCCGCTGACAGCTTGGACCCACCAGCTATATCTTCGCACGCAAGGAAGTGCCTCCTTATTACGCACAAAAAAATGAATGCTCCGCCTGTTAGTTGGGACCCAGTATAGTGGCAGGCTGACTTGTGGGCCTACTAAGTTGACGGGGACGGAGGGCTTTGTCAACTTAGTCAATAATATGCACAATTCTAGCTCCAGTGACCGTACGATGTCCATCCAACGGCCATAGTGCTTCTTCAACCTCTGGTCTTCTTGCCCCAGCTTCCCAAATCAGCGCCGGTCGTGCCTCGTGCTCCTGCCTCCCGTGGCCGGCTGTGATGCGGCGGAGGCCTCACCGCCCCCTACTACTCCCACCGCTGGCCAGGCCATCCCTCTACTCACCCACACCCCCTGTTATTTTGCGGCGACGGCAGCCTCAACCTCGTACTCCTCTTCGCGTGGGCATCCGCTGCTGCGTCTTCCCCGGCTCTGCATCGTCCCCTTCCTAGGCCTCGTCGTCGTCCACCGCCGTAGTGCTCTCGGCGTGGCGTGGTCAATGTGGTCAATGACTGACTTCCATCAGAAGAGTACTGTGCGTGGAGAGGCTGACAGCTGGGTCCATGGCGGCCGCAAGGAAGTGCCTCCTTATTACGCGCAAAATAATTATTCCTCCACCTGACAGCAGGGACCCACCGGACAGGCCACCAATATTTCACAAAAACAAACGTTTCCCCCCTGACTGCTGGGACCCACCAGCTACATCTTCGCACGCAAGGAAGTGCGTCCGGGCAAAAAAAACCAAAATGATTCGCCCCCCTGACTGCTGGGACCCACCAGCTACATCTTCGCACGAAAGGAAGTGTCTGACAGTCGGGACCCACCTGGTTGAAGCGTACGTAGCGTTGTCATTCTTGTCGCGAAAGTGTACGTACATACTGGTCAATGTAGAGGCATGCACGTGTCGTAGTAGAGGCGCGCACATGTCGATGTAGAGGCGCGCACGTAGCATGTACACGTACGTACAGCGGAGAGGGTGCAAGAAAGAAAATATGGCCACGTATGTACATACGGGCAGGCTCTCGAATGCCTACTCGCGCATATGTACATGGTTGGGTCGGAACAGAGAAACAGCGTCGTCGTCATGTTCATGGGGAGCCAACGGAATGCGCCATGTTCATGGGGAGGCAACGGAATGTGTCGTGTTCATCGGGGGGCAACGGAACGCGTGGGAGCCAACTGGCTTGGATGGAACAGGCGATGGAAATGAGACCTCGTGTACCGCACAACGGAGGAAATGGACCTCCTACGTTCAGAACGGGGTCCTATTAATCGGGAGGGGTGTGGCATACCGCAAAACGGAGGAAACGGACCTCCTACGGTCGAAACGGGGGTCCTGTTGATCGGGAGGGGTGTGGCGTACCGCAAAACGGAGGAAACGGACCTCCTACGGTCGAAACGAGGGTCATGTTGATCGGGAGGGGGTGTGGCGTACCGCAAAACAGAGGAAACGGACCTCCTACGGTCGAAACGGGGGTCCTGTTCATCGGGAGGGGTGTGGCGTACCGCAAAACGGGACTCCACGGGATACTGTTCATCTCCACCTTCGACCTCCTCCAGCCTCCACGGGCTACCATCGACCTCCTCCATCCTTCACGGGCTCCTGTTCATCCAGCCTCCACCGCGCGCTACTCCACCGGCTACTGTTCAACCACCCCTCCACCGTCTACTGTTCATCCAGCCCTCCACCGTCTACTGTTCATCCAGCCCTCCACACCACGGGGTCATGTTCAACCACCCCTCCACGGCCACCCCTCCACCGTCTACTGTTCATCCAGCCCTCCACACCACGGGTCCTGTTCATCCAGAGGCAACGCCACCGCTCACTGTTCATCCAACCCCCCCCCCCCCGCAACGCTCACTGTTCATCCAATCGATCGGCTTCAGTTAGCAGCAGTAGGGAAGGAATCGTTCCATCGGGTTCAGTTAACAGCCATCGATCGATCGCTCGGGTTCAGTAACGCGTAGCCTGCAGTGCAATCGCTCGGGTTCAGTTAGAGCCCAACGCCTCGCTCGGGTTCAGTTAGAGCCAACGCCTCGCACACGCGTACGTGTACGAGAGAAACGCGCATCGCTCGGCCCCCGACCTCCCACCGTAACCGGCAACTCCCTGAAATTTTCCTCCCCCTCGCTTCTACCACGGTTTTTTCCGTCATGGACGGCCCAAAAAATGTCATGCAGCTGCGTCTCCGGCCCTCCCAAGACGAAAAGCCCATTTTCTGTCATGATTTTTTGTCATAGAAGTAGGAGCCCACCACATCTATGATGATACCGAGTTTTGTCACAATTATCATCATAGAAGTGTCATATGTATGACAAAAAAAATTCGTTCGGCCCAAAATGTCACGGATGTGTCTTTTTTTGTAGTGCTTGGACTAAATGCCCGACCACTACAGAAGATAGAGAGAGAATGAAAGTCATTCCCTATGCCTCAGCCATAGGTTCTATCATGTATGCTATGCTGTGTACCGGACCTGATGTGTGCCTTGCTATAAGTTTAGAAGCGAGGTACCAAAGTAATCCAGGAGTGCATCACTTGACAGCGGTCAAGAACATCCTAAAGTACCTGAAAAGGACTAGGGATATGTTTCTCATTTATGGAGGTGAAAAAGAGCTTGTCGTAAGTGGTTACATCGATGCTAGCTTTGACACTGATCTGGATGACTCTAAGTCACAAACTGGATACGTATTTTTATTAAATGGTGGAGCTGTCAGTTGGTGCAGTTCCAAGTAGAGCATCATGTCGGGATCTATGTGTAAATCGGAGTATATAGCTGCGTTGGAAGCAGCAAATGAAGGAGTCTGGATGAAGGAGTTCGTATCCGATCTAGGTGTAATACCTAGTGCATCGGGTCCAATGAAAATCTTTTGTGACAATACTGGAGCAATTGCCTTGGCGAAGGACTCCAGATTTCACAAAAAGACCAAACACATCAAGAGACGCTTCAACTCCATCCGAGATTTGGTCAAGGAGGGAGACATAGAGATTTGCAAAATACATACAAATCTGAATGTGGCAGACCCATTGACTAAACCTCTTCCACAAGCAAAACATGATCAGCACCGGGACTCCATGGGTGTTAGATTCATTACAATGTAATCTAGATTATTGACTCTAGCAAGTGGGGGACTGAAGGAAATATGCCCTAGAGGCAATAATAAAGTTGTTATTTCATATTTCCTTATTCATGATAAATTTTTATTATTCATGCTAGAATTGTATTAATCAGAAACTTGATACATGTGTGAATAAATAGACAAAACACCGTGTCCCTAGTATGCCTCTACTTGACTATCTCATTGATTAAAGATGGTTAAGTTTCCTAGCCATGGACATGTGTTGTCATTTTATGAACGAGATCACATCATTAGGATAATGATGTGATGGACAAGACCCATCTGTTAGCTTAGCATAATGATCGTTCAGTTTTATTGCTACTGCTTTCTTTATGTCAAATGTATATTCCTCCGACTATGAGATTATGCAACTCCCGGACATCGGAGGAATGCATTGTGTGTTATCAAACGTCACAATGTAACTGGGTGATTATAAAGATGCTCTACAGGTATCTCCGAAGGTGTTTGTTGGGTTGGCATAGATCGAGATTTGGATTTGTCACTCCGAGTATCAGAGAGGTATCTCTGGGCCCTCTCGGTAATGCACATCATATGAAGTCTTGCAAGCAATGTGACTAATGAGTTAGTTGTGGGATGATGTATTACAGAACGGGTAAAGAGACTTGTCGGTAACGAGATTAAACTTGGTATGAAGATACCGACGAACGAATCTCGGACAAGTAACATACCGATGACAAAGGGAATAGCATATGTTGACATAGCAGTTCGACCAATAAAGATCTTCGTAGAATATGTGGGAACCAATATGAGCATCCAGGTTTCGTCGTTGGTTATTGACCAAAGAGGTGTCTCGGTCATGTCTACATAGTTCTCGAACCCGTAGGGTCCGCACGCTTAAACGTTCGATGATGATATGTATTATATGAGTTATGTGTTTTGATGACTGAAGGTTGTTAGGAGTCCCGGATGAGATCATGGACATGACGAGGAGTCTCGAAATGGTCGGGAGGTAAAGATTGATATATTGGAAGGTAGTATTCGGACACCAGAAGGGTTCCGTAATCTATCGGGTACATATTGGAGTATCGGAGGGGTTACTAGAACCCCCGGGGGAAAGATATGGGCCATATAGGCCATAGGAGGGAGGCAAACCAGCCCACATAGGTGTGGTGCCCCCCCCCAAGTGAGGAGTCCGAATTGGACTAGGGGAGGGGTGGCGCCCCCCTTTCTTTCTCCTTCTCCCTCTCCTTCCCCCTTTCCCCCTCCGGTAAAAGGAACGGGGGGGCGGGGGGCGAATCCTACTAGGAGCCCAGGTGGGACTCCTCCCACTTGGGGTGCGCCTAGGACCGGCCTCCTCTACCTCCCTCCTTTATATATGGGGGCGCCCCTAGAACACACACCAATTGCTCCAAGTTGTGTGCGGTGCCCCCCCCCCTCCACACTTTACGCCTCCGGTCATATTCTCACAGTGCTTAGGCGAAGCCTTGTGCGGATCACATCAATGTCACCACGCCGTCATGCTGACAGAACTCATCTACTTCCTCGACCCTCTGCTGGATCAAGAGCTCGAGGGACGTCATCGCGCTGGACGTGTGCAGAACTCGTAGGTGCCATAGTTCGGTACTCGATCGGTCGGAACAAGAAGACGTTCAACTACATCAACCGCGTTAAGTAAATGCTTTCGCTTATGGTCTACGAGGGTCCGTGGACACACTCTCCTCTCGTTGCTATGCATCTCCTAGATAGATCTTGTGTGAGCGTAGGAATTAAAATTGCATGCTACA
Organism: Triticum aestivum; assembly: GCF_018294505.1. Lineage (NCBI taxonomy): Eukaryota > Viridiplantae > Streptophyta > Magnoliopsida > Poales > Poaceae > Triticum > Triticum aestivum. The sequence goes on along the minus strand of NC_057813.1, from coordinate 532,940,381 downwards.
TTTCCCAAAATCGACTTCACCATCGAGTACCGTCCGGGTCGCCTCAACACCATGGCCGACACACTGTCCCGCCGCGACGCCGACCACAACACGGACGCCATCGACACCGCAGGGGTGGTCCCCTTCATCCGCTTGGGGCCCTCCCTCGCCTTCATCAACGACATCCGTCGGGCTACCGCGAGCACCACAGACGCGCATCACCTTCATCAACACCACGAGACCGGCCACCTTGAGGAATCGTGGTGCCTGAATGATGGCCTGCTCTTGCACGGGCGACGGCTCTTCGTGCCGGATCACGACGACCTCTATCACCAGGCCCTGCTACTGGCCCACTCGGTAGGCCACGAGGACGTGTAGAAGACCCTCCACCGTCTTCGAGCAGATTTCTACATCCCCGGTGACCGGGCGCTGGTGCGAGAATGGGTGCGGTCTTGCGTGACATGCCAACGCAACAAGACGGAGACACTACGGCCGGTGGGGCTACTACAGCCCCTTGAGGTGCCTTCTCAGGTCTGGGATGACATCTCCATGGACTTCATCAAGGGCCTTCCCAAGGTGGGCGGCAAGTCCGTCATCCTTACGATGGTCAACCGCTTCTCCAAGTATGCGCACTTCATTGCGCTTGGTCATCCCTAAACCTCCACCTCCATGGCACGTGCCTTCTTCAACGGCGTCGTCCTCCTCCATGGGTTTCCCTCTTTGATCGTCAGCGACCGTGACCCGGTGTTCACAGGTCATGTCTGGCATGATCTTTTTCGGATGGCGGGCATGAAACTGCGCCTAAGTACGGCATTCCACCCCCAGACAGACGACCAATCCGAGGTGGTCAACAAGGTGATTGCTATGTATTTGCGCTGTGTTACAGGTGATCGTCCCCGTGCTTGGGTGGACTGGCTGGCTTGGGCGGAGTACTGCTACAACACCTCCTACCACTCCTCCCCGCATGCCATGCCCTTTGAGGTGGTCTACGTCCGTCCTTCACCACCCATCCTGTCGTTTGAGCCCGGGACGGCCTGGACGGAGGTGGCAGGTGACCTTCTCCGCAGCAGGGATGAGATCCTTGCTGAGGTGCACCAACGTCTTCTCCAGGCCCAGCAGTTGTCCAAGAAATACTACGGCGGCCACCACCGCGAGGCAGAGTTTGCAGTGGGCGACTGGGTGTGGCTGCGGCTCATTCACCGCACCACGCAGTCACTGGACCCGCGCGCTAAACACAAGCTGGGCCCTCGCTACGTGGGACCGTTTTCCGTGTTGGAATGCATCAGCAAGGTTGCCTACCGCCTTCAGCTTCTGCCTGGCGCCCGCATCCATGATGTCTTCCATGTGGGCTTGCTGAAGCCTTTTCGAGGTGATCCGCCGGCGGCCGCATCGGCGCTTCCTCCAACCTCCGATGGACGTCTCCTTTTGGGTCCAGAGAAGGTGTTGAAGGCCCAGCAGAGCAGAGGAGTTTGGCGTTTGTTAATCGAGTGGCAAGGCCTTTCGGAGGAGGACGCCACTTGGGAGCAGCTCGAGGAGTTCCGCCAGCATTTTCTAGACTTCCAGCTCAAGGACGAGCTGTTTGCGTAGGCGGGGAGAGATGTTATGACCGGCATCACTTATAGCCGGAGGAGGCCCAATGGCGCGTCTAGTTAGGGGCTTGGCCCAACTTATCTTTATTTTTATTATCTCATCGAGGATTATATAAACGCTTGTAAGGACAAGTTTTGAAATTAAGCAATAAGTCATAGGGCGCTGATCTGCGCCGGTGCGCCGGCCCAACTATTGGGTCGGTCCAGCACCAACCGTCCCATGCACGGGCCCTAGCCACACGATGCAGCGAGCGCTGTCGTCTGATCCGGGGCCGTTGTCTTCCTCATATCCCCTTCTTTCCTTCCACGGCAGTGCGAGCGCCACCCTCGGGCCTGGGCGTCCTCCCGGCCGCCGGCTCCTCTCCAGCGTCACTGTCGCCTGCGTGGCCCACCCCCGGTCCGCCGTGGCTCTCGCCAGCTCTGCCGTATGCAGCTCCTACCGGCAAAGGTCGCAGCTCCGACGAAGGAGTGCCGCTCCGTCCAGCTTGTAGCAACGCCGCTCACCATCGATGGCCGCATCTCCGCGCGAAGCCGCCAGTAGTTCATCGCTGGCCCCTCGAGTTCGTAGCCGCTGCAGCTCCGCCGTGAAGCCATTGCATCAATGGTGAGGTGCCAGTCCAGCTTTTTGTCGCCTGGTTGAAGCTTTTCAAAAATATGGTTGAAGCTTTTCACGTCAACTGTTGCAACTTTTTTGTTGTGTACTCGCGGGTTGAAGCGTCCTATAAAGTCAGTTGAAGCTTTTTATAAAACCGGTTGAAGCTTTCTCAAAAAATGACGGGTGTGGATTTTTTATTTCATAGTGATCCGATGAAACTTCTCTATTCCGTCGTTTGCAGCTTTTCAAACTATGGTTGAAGCTTTTCGTATGAACGGTTGTAGCTTTTTTCAGTGCATGGTGTCTGGTTGAAGCTTGATATACCGCTAGTTGAAGCTCTCGAATTGAACGGTTGTAGCGTTTTTGGTCGTCGATTGCAACATCGGTGGAGGAGAAAAAAATGCTTCCAAAGTTCGTCCGGAAGCAGATGGTTGGGGAGGAGGTCGCGCACTCGCGCTGCCGTGGTTGAAGCATCTCCGGTGGACGGTTCCAGCACAGGGGAGTACGAACAACAGCTTGCGGATGGTATATCCATGGCGGCTTCCAACTCCGGCTCGCCGGGCGCGGAAGGAACCTGCAGTCGGGGGGGGGGGGGGGGGGCCAGAGGGAAAGAAGGGGATCTGAAGGATGGAGGTAACCTACGCGGGGTTAGGGCTAGCCGGCGGCGGGATCTGGAGGAGGAAGAAGGGGATTGGGAGGAGCGTGAGGCGTACGATGCGGTTCGCCTCGCTTCGCTCGAGTGGCCCGCGCGGGACCAGCGGAACAGTTCGGCCGGCACGCCGTTCCTAAACACTTACCTAAGTCATAACTATTGTCTGGCTCCCTTCAGGAGCCGGAACCCTAAACCCTAGCCGCCCCTCCCGCACCCTCTCCTCCTCGCCGCGCGACCACGGCGCCGACGCGCCCGCCCATCACCTGGCCATCCTCCCTTCCACCCCTACAACTTGAGGGCTAAGCCTGGTAGGATCCCAGCTCCTATCAAAACTACTATTAGATGTACCACCCTCACCTGCATTGAAATGCTTCGACTATTATACATGTACTGAATATGAAATACCATCTCATATCCCATAGAATTCATACCGAACGGAGCAGAACACATTTTCTTCAGGAGAACAGCCGGTAGAACCAAAATAAAGGAAAGAGTTTTCTTTTTTTGACACACCTGCTCTACAACTGATGTTGGCTTACATATTACAACACGAGATTATAAACCTCCAATGCCAAGCGGCACGAGGCTCTACGGCACTCAATATACAACTGTACATACGCCTTACATCCATGAGCAATCAACCCATAATAATTTACAGGATCATCAGCACAGGTTTTGGAATTAAGCAATAAGTCATAACTATTGCCCGGCTCCCTTCAGGAGCCGGAACCCTAAACCCTAGCCGCTCCTCCCACACCTTCTCCTCCTCGCCGTGCGACCACAGCGCTGCCGCTCGCGCCCATCACCTCGCCATCCTCCCTTTCACCCCTACAACTTGAGGGCTAGGACTGGTAGGATCCCAGCTCCTACCAAAACTACCATTAGATGTACCACCCTCACCTGCATTGAAATGCTTCGACTATTATACATGTACTGAATATGAAATACCATCTCATATCCCATAGAATTCATACCGAATGGAGCAGAAAACATTTTCTTCAGGAGAACAGCCGGTAGAACCAAAATAAAGGAAAGAGTTTTCTTTTTTTGACACACCTGCTGTATAACTGATGCTGGCTTACAAGTTACAACCTGAGATTATAAACCTGCAATGTCAAGCGTCACGCACGCACGCACGAGGCTCTAAAGCACTCATCTAAGCCTGTACATACACCTTACATGCACGAGCAATCAACCCATAATAATTTACACGACCATCACACAAAATCGCTGCTAGCATACAAGTGCACACCACTCACGTGCCACCCGCGCGCACACACAAAAAAAACCCATTCCTTCTCTTTTCACAAGGATCAAACCGGCGACAGCAAAAAAATATGGAACGGAATCGAACCACCTGGCTGGGAAGGACGATGACATTCCTTGGCGTTCATGAGAAGCCGACAGTTTTCCCCAGCAGCCACAGGAAGAGCGTCCACTCGAGCATGAATATGGTGTGGAGGTACGACCGGTCCAGCGTGAACCCGAACACGGTGATGCCGGCCTTGTTGTTCTCCAGGTACGTCACTGCAAGATCCTTTTTCATCAGCCCCAAAGATCATCTCATGGAAATTCGACGAAATGTATGGTGACTGTAGATGATCATACGTACCTAGTGCCTGCCTCTTCTGGAAGGAGATCACGTGCGTGTGAGGCTGGAGGAACTTGGTGTTCTCCAGCATGTCCTCATCACCGGTCTCCTCGCTGGACTCGCAGTCGCTCTCGTCCTCGGGGTACTCTTCCAGCATGGAGTTCTGGTTGGATCCCGGATTTATCTCGTCGTCCGGGACCGGCTCGATTGTGCAGCAGGCGTGCCACTTGGTGGTCTGGCCCGTGAGGGCCTGCGCTTGGTGAGTGATCTTGGCGGCGCTGCTCAGGATTATGATGAGCCCGGACATGAGCACCACTGAACATAGCTGCAGAATTCAACATGAAGAAACATTAGGACCAGTGCCTGGAAATGGTGCCAAGTATGCAGAGCTGAGACAATGTAAATAAGATGTGTCCGAAAATTCTTAATTCTTTCACCATTTTTTCTGTTCAAAATGCCGTAAGTTACCACATATATCTGTTTTGAGTTTAGCTGCTCCCAAGTAGCAGCTTATCCTATACAGTAGTGCTGCCAAATAACCGAAGTAAGAAACTAAGTAACACTGAAACTAGAACTTATAATGATCTGCTAGATTTGTTAATGCCACATAGGTCGCTGTTTGTGACTATGAAAAGATCTGAAACTAAAGGAGCTCTGCACCTCCTACACACTGTTCCAACCCCCTTCGGGTTGAGATGCCAATAAGATCACTGATTCATGGCCCTACTCACACCTTTGAAAGATGCCACACAAATTAGCATTCAGAAATGAATGAAGTGCCATTTTCAGGCCCAGCGACAGATCAGTGGCCAGCAGAGTGAATCACGTCACACCTTGCTAGCTTTGCTGTTTCTCACATGATACTACTCCAGATCACTTAATTATAGACGTCAGCCAGCCCAATTATTGGATTTCTAGATAATCTCAGATGAAGTGTGATTCTTCAGAATATCAGCTTATGTTGGCCTAAATACAGTGGTGCTTCCAGAATAGCTGAAGTGCCGCTGAAACTGGAACTTCTAACCATAGTAGATTTTTTTTCTTTTGAATTGTAACCATATTATATTTGTTAATACAGTATAGAGGTCGCTGTTTGCGATTATGACAAGATCTGGAAACTACAGGAGCTCTACACCTTATATACACTGTCCCAACTCCCATCAGTTTGTGATTTCAATAAGGCACTATCACTGATTCATGGCCCTACTCGTACCTTTACAAAGATGGCGCCCCAATTAGCATTCAGAAAAGAACGAAGTCCCATTTTCAGGCCCAGACAGATCGATCGCCAGCAGAGTGACTCACGTCACACCTTACTAGCTTCGCTGTTCCTCACATGATACTACTACCACTTAACTATAGACGTCAACCAGATTACTGGATTTCAATTATAATCTGTCATCTACTTAGAGGACAATGGAGCCTGTCCAGAAACCACCGAGCAAGTGTTTTTTTTCCTTTTCAGAGAAAGTCCTGAAAGTGTAACTATGAAGGCAACTGAATCCAGTAAAATTCAGCCCTTACGATTTGACCACAATTCTTAATCTCCCCGCAAAGGCAAGGTACCAATCAATCGATCGATTCTAGGCAGTTCCAACTTGCTTAATTTTTTTAACATAAAAAGTTATTGGTCTGGTCTAAATTAAACCGAGATAAGATAATCTCAAGTTGATTGCGATCCCCAATTTTGCCTGGCTGAAGAACACACACATCACATTCAGAATTGAGCCCAAGAGAGTGGAGAAATCAGGCAATCGAGGCTTACCGCGAGCTCGCCGGTGTGGAGGAGGTCGTCGATGGAGTCGTGGCGCGTGGTGAGGAGCACGGAGGCGAACTGGCTGGCGGTGCCGATGAGCAGCGCGGCGACGATGAACCGACGGAAACGGTGGCTGATGACCTTGAGCTGCTTGCGGATGTCGAGGTGCTCCCTGAGGACGCGCTCCACCCCCATCCTCCCTTCCTCCACCTCGACGAGCAGGGAGCCGGCGAAGTCCTCGAGGCGGAGGCCCTGGAGGTGGCAGATGAGGCGGAAGAGGACGCAGGTGAGGAGGTAGATGGCGCTGCGGTACATCCAGGAGGCCATCTCGAGGGAGCATGCGAGGACGTCGCTGAGGACGTCGTTGGCGAAGAAGGGGACGCGGTCGGCTGAGGTAGCGTACCACCAGGCCTTGTATGCGGCCTCGGCGGCGAAGCAGGGCGCGACGAGGGAGGCGAGGAGGCGGAAGGAGAAGGCGAGGCGGGCGGTGTAGTTGAGCCTGACGCGGTCGCTGTTGGTGCGGAGCTTGTCGAGGTAGAGCAGGCGGCGGAGGCCGATGCGGCGGAAGGAGGAGGAGAGGCAGAGGAAGCTGGCGCCTGAGGCGGCGGAGAGCGAGACCTGGACGACGGCGTCGAAGGGGCGGCGCGAGGGGCGGAAGGTGAGGAGGAAGTGCGCGGTGGCCGGGACGACCACGGCGAGGAGCAGGAAGAGCAGCCAGGACAGCGCTGCGCGGCCCGGGGCGGAGTGGTCCATGCACACCCACCGCAGGCACGACCGGAACCACTGCAGCTCGTCGTCCGCCCGCGACAGGGACCGCTGCATCGTCGCGCCGCCGCTGACGCACTTCCGCACCTCCGGCAGCAGCGGCTCCCCCGACCCCACCGGCGACGCGCTGGACCGCCGCCCCATCGGATCGATCGACGAACCGCCGCGGGACGGATTCGTCCCCGCTTGTGTCTGTTGTTTGCTTCAGAAGACGAGCTGTGCGCGTGGCGCTCCTTGGGTGGTGGCGGTGGAGTACAAGTGGAGGAGAGAGACGGAGGGGATCTTCTTTATATAAAGGCGACGGGAATTGGGATTGCTTGTGCTTGGGATCTTGGTATCTCTCTCTCGTGTCACGCTCTCGCGCAGGTGTGTGGGCGGGGTGGGGCAGGTCGGCGACGGAAGTGGTGGACAAGTTGGACGCTTCCATTCCATGGGTGTGTGTGACCTGTCACCACCAACAGAGCCGAACAGAAAGAAAGGTAAGTATTTACTTCGTTTCTAAATACTCTCGAAAATTCTACCTTCTATAAAGTTATGGTACGTCTAGGCGTATTCTCGAAAAAAACTTCGTTTTTAAACACTAGAACAATTCCCATGCGTTGCAACGGGATATAAATCTTCTAGTACGTCGACTTGTGATTTACCTGTCTATAATAATGCGATTGTTTAAATGAATGATCGTCAAATTCTGCCCATGAAACCTAATATTTTGATCTAAAGTTTGGTAAGTAAATTAAAGTGAAATTGGTTGAGAAGGTAAGTAAATTAAGTTGATTTATTGTCGTACAAGGAAGGTTGGACAAAAGAGTGGTGGGAAGAAAGGTGAAATGGGAACCTTACATTCTTTTTAAATATATAATAGTAGAGATAGTAGTATAAGATTTCAAGGAATATATACAGATGTACATAGACATATTTCAGAGTGTAGATTCGTTCATTTTGCTCTGTTCGTAGTCCATATTAAAATATCTATATAAGAAGGCTTATACTCTCACCGTCCCAAAATTCTTGTCTTAGATTTGTCTAAATACGGATGTATCAAGTCATGTTTTAGTATTAGATACATCCGTCGTTATTATGCAGCCGCGAGAGAGAAAACACCGTTCAAAAAATTCAAGTGATGGAGCGCGAGAGGAAAAACACTGTTCAAAAAATGTAAGACAAAATTTGGAAAAAGAAAATACATCCACAAATATACAGGTGCTATGACGACTATCTCTCGTTTCCCTTCCCTAATCCTAAACGGCTAGGGCAAACTCTCCCATCTAGATATCAATGGCGAGCCCGTGGATTCGCCTCCCTTCTGCCCGCCTCTCCAGCAGTCGGTGGTGGGGAGAGGAATCCCGGTGCCTTCGCTCCGGTTAGTAGTTTAGGTTAGGGTTATTAGTCCTAGCAAGTGCGGCGCTCGAGCGTATGGCGGCACTTCTTCTTCGAGTTTGTCTTTCGAGCTACAATCCTCGTCGAGTTCGTCCGTGTGGACGTAGTCGACGGAGCTCCGACGTATGTTCCCGTTGTCTCCTTGAGGTGGTGGGGTTAGAGTTTCACGTCATGTAGCGAGATTTCATGCCAGGTATTTCAAGTCAATGCAAGAGTTCAATAACAACGACAGCGGCTGTAGGACATTGGTCCTTACGACACCTTCCCCGCTGTCATCGACAATATCAAGCCAGCTCCAGTAGAGGAGCGGCGACAAAGACGCGTCGGCGGTAGTAGTGGTCTCGATATTTTGATGTAATTTTTATTATCTTTGAGATGTTTTGTATTTTTTGTAAACTTTTATAATAGATCTAATGCTTTTCTCCAAAAAAAATCTAGGTATTTGTGCTTGTATATTTTCATAGAAAGAGGTCAATTTTGTTAACTCTGTGTTTTTTTACAAATGTCACATTGAAAGGTATTTTCTTTTTGAATCGTATTTTTTTTAAAAAAAAGTGTAACACTGAAAGGTATTTCCATATGCTTGCGCAATTTCATGACAAAGAAGGCTTGGCAAAAAAAGATTTTCTTTTAGAAAATGACCGTTTAAATTCTAAGGCATTTTTTGCTTTTTAAGAAAGTTTATAATGTATCTAAGTAGATTCTTATTGCTCTGTCAGTTTTTGCCGATTTTTGGACTAACTAGTTTTTCTTACTTCCGTATATTTTTTTCAACAATAAATTTAGAATGAACCTGAGTAGAGCACAAGTTCACTACGCACAGCCTGATTGTCAACTGTAGCTTGTCAACCTTTTAAACTTCTTGCCTCACCTAAGTCACCTTGTCATAGAGCTAACCACCGGAAAAGTTACGAGCTGTTAAACTGGAGCCACACGAGGCTCTGTCAGATAGTGGTGCCTTCACACTGACGGTACCTATTACCTAGTCAGATCAGACATTACTTGTCTTTCATTTTCTCGAGCGGGTCAAGTAATATCAGACGATCTTTCCATCAACTTATCACCGCTCACAAACTCACACTTAAATCGCGACGTTACCTTGTTCGATCGCAACCGGCCGAGTTATTGCTGTCTTGCAGAGTATTGCATGAGCCTATCCACGTAGACTAGTACTTGTATTTGGTTACAGATCGTATCTGGATTCGATTTTATGTAGATTAGTACTACTAGCGTTAGTACATTGACTTCCTCTCATCCTCTCGACCCATTGTCACGTCACGTTGGTGGCTTTCGCCGCGCCCACTGACCGCATCCTCCACAGGATTCCTTTCCTTCCCTGGTGCCGCTTTCGGAATCCGTCCTGCATCTCCGGGCAGCCTAGCAATAAGTAGCAATAACATATTCGCAAAATAAATAAAAAAATAAGTAGCAATAACATCGGAAGCTAGCACGCAACAAGAATTCGCGTTCTCCCGGAATTATTGCGGCCAAGTTGCAACCTGCTTGCATGGCCAAGGACCCGTCCACCCGTATGTCGTAACTGGGTCGACGGTATCCCGGGCAGGCAGGGCGGAGGCCCGGCGAGCGCCCTGCGCACGTCGCTCTCGGGAGCCAACGCGTCGTAGGTCGTCGCAATGGCGACATGGCATGGCATTGCATGGCCGGCCTTCCTGTCCATTCGGTCCTACCGCGCGCGCGGAACGGGACGCCGCCGGCCACGTCTCCTTTTGCCTTTTGGCCGTCTCCAACGTACAGGAGGAGAAGGGGCCTCTGCCTCAAAAAGGCGGAGCGGGACGGGAGGGTTTGAAGATCTCTCGTTGCTCTGCTCTGGATAATGCGCGGCGCGTCGGGGTCTATTGAACTCGTCCCTCGTTGGTTCTTGGGCGTGTTTGAAGGGCGCGCATGAGGCGGAGGCGAGGCGCGGCGATAGGCGATCAGGAGTGTGGCTGAGGATGATAACTGGGATGCATTATTGGGATTCTTTCGTTTTCACGAGGTTTTATCAGTTGATAATCTATCCACGCGTCGATCGACTGAAGTTCGGTACGATCGTGTCCACATGATACCTCGTCGATTGGTGAAAGGATAGAATGGAAGTAGAAAAAAAGAGGAATGGCTCCACCGGGATAATGCAATCCTACATTTCCAATTCCAACCGTCACATGTAATGGAATTTTTTTATTTATTTAGTCTTTTTAGATGAGTTCATTTCAGATTGTTTTTTTTAACATCAGTACAGACACAAGTGCTCATATACACGCGCATAATCGCCGGAAATCCTGAAATAAATCCAGGAATAAATGCGAGCACCAGGATTTGAACCCTGGTAGGCTGGGGATACCACAGTCCCTCTAACCATCCAATCACAGGTTGGTTCACATTTCAGATTGCTTTTACCACGCTTGCCACGTGGTATAATGGGGGTATCTTTTGATGTAACTCAGGTTCTTCAAGATTTCTTTGAGTCGAACGGATTTTATCAAAAAACAATGGAGAATTTAAATTTTTAGAAACGCTTTCTGTTTATATTGCTCTATTTTCATGATTGGAATTTTATATCTTTTTGGCACTCTGTGTTAATGAAAAGTTACACCACTCGAACATCCTGCTACAATTCATTGATCTTCCTTGTGATGGGTCAAACACTCGCTGGCTCCATCGAAAAGAAAACACTCGTTGATGCTAAATTTTTTTGTAGCTTATTTAACAACATAAGATCCAAGAGAGTGTGATATAGTATATGTATATTTTTGCAAAAAGGATCGGATCTATTATACATATTCACCGGACGTACAAAGCATTCAAACATAATAAAAATTACATCGAGGTCCATGGGCCACCGAACAACCATTGTCGCCGACGCGCTGCCACCGCCGCTCCCATACCGGAGCCGGGCTGACCTCGTCGACGACAGCCGAGAAGTCTTCGTGCACATGTCCCTAAGGACCAGCGCCCCGAAGTTGCAGTCGTCATTGTTTAATCCTTGAATAGATCTAAAGAATCTAACACCAAATATCGGTGTTGCGTACGCACGGTGAGAAACCCTAACCTCGCCGCCCCAAGGAGCAGGCATGAATCTAAGCCGGAGCTACGTCTAATCCGTCCGAACGGACAAACTTGAGAAGGATCAGCGCCCGAAAGACTGACTTAAAGAAGGAGCGCCACCATCCATATAAACGCCGCCCCTGTGAGGACTAAAACCCTGGCCTACCTAACCACTAGCGAAATCCGAGACACCAGGATTCTCCTCCCCGCCACCGGTCGCCGAAGCGGCAGGCGGAGGGGAGGTGAATCTACGGGCTCGCCGGTAAAGATCAAGGGGACTACGGCTTTACGAAGTTACCTTGTTTGAGAGGGAAAAAACACACTAATTCTGATTTGGTCACAAAGAAGGAGCATGGTGATATTTCAATAATGCCATTTTCCTTTCATTATGTTATTTTTATAATTCATTAGTAACTTGTAAAACAAATAGACGACGTATTTTAGGAACCAACAAATCAAATGGACACCTTCATCGGTGAGTGTGCGGAGATGTTTCTCCGGCGAATTTGTCATTGGTGGATTTGTTCGAATCTTGTCGTAATTCGTCTACGTTCATGTGTCTCCATTCTCCAGGTTGGATCCTTCCGATCTACGCTACTCTTCACCTGCGGAGGTTGTTGTTCTACTGCGCTGGTCTATGAGACCTTAGCAAGCGACTTCCCGACTGTCTACCACAACAAGTTTTGTCTGGCTTCGACGAGGGAAGGGCGATGCCAGTAGCACGCCTACGGTTCGCTTCAGTTCCATAGTCGTCTTTCAGTGGTCTATGAATCTGAATGTAAACTTTAGTATTTCTGATGCTCATTATATTGTCATGATTGAAGATGAATAGATAGAAAGTTTTGAAGGAAATATGCCCTAGAGGCAATAGTAAAGTTATTATTTATTTCCTTATTTCATAATAACTGTTTATTATTCATGCTAGAATTTTATTAACCGGAAACTTAGTACATGTGTGAATACATAGACAAAACAAAGTGTCCCAAGTATGCCTCAATTTGACTAAGCTCGTTTATCAAAGATGGTTATGTTTCTTAACCATAGACATGTGTTGTCATTTAATGAACGAGATTACATCATTAGGAGAATGATGTGATGGACAAGGCCCATTCGTTAGCTTAACATTATGATCGTTACAGTTTCATTGCTACTGCTTTCTTCATGACTTATACATGTTCCTCAGACTATGAGATTATGCAACTCCCGAATACCATAGGAACACCTTGTGTGCTATCAAATGATACAACATAACGGGTGATTATAAAGATGCTCTATAGGTGTATCCGAAGGTGTTTGTTGGGTTGACATAGATCGAGATTAGGATTTGTCACTCCGTGTCTCAGAGGGGTATCTCTGGGCCCTCTCGGTAATGCACATCACTATAAGCCTTGCAAGCAATGTGATTAATGAGTTAGTTGCGGGAAGATGCATTACGGAACGAGTAAATAGACTTGCCGGTAACGAGATTGAACTAGGTATGAGGATACCAACAATCGAATCTTGGGCAAGTAACATACCGATGACAAAGGGAACAACGTATGTTGTTATGCGGTTTAACCGATATAGATCTTTATAGAATATGTAGGAGCCAATATGAGCATCTAGGTTCCGCTATTGGTTATTGACCGGAAATGTGTCTCGGTCATGTCTACATAGTTCTCGAACCCGTAGGGTCCGCACGCTTAACGTTCAATGATGATTTGTATTATGAGTTTATGTGATTTGATGACTGAAGGTTGTTCGGAGTCTCGGATGAGATCACGGACATGACGAGGAGTCTCGAAATGATCGAGAGGTAAAGATCGATATATTGGAAGGCTATATTCGGACATCAGAAAGGTTCCGAGTGATTCGGGTATTTTTTTGGAGTACGGGAGAGTTACGAGAATTCGCCGGGGGAATTATTGGGCCTTAATGGGCCGTAAGGGAAAGGAGAGAAAGGCCTCAAGTGGTGGCCGCGCGCCCCCCATGGACTGGTCCGAATTGTACTAGGAGGGGGCGGCGCCCCCCTCCTTCCTTCTCCTTCTCCCTTCCCCTTCTCCTACTCCGTGTGGGAGGTGGAATCCTACTAGGACTAGTGACTCCTAGTAGGACTCCACACCTTGGCGCGCCCTCCTAGGGCCGGCTACCTCTCCCTCTCCCTCCTTTATATACAAGGGTAGGGGGCACCCTAGAACACACAAGTTGATCTTTTAGCCGTGTGCGATGCCCCCCTCCACAGTTACACACCTCGATCATACCATCGTAGTGCTTAGGTGAAGCCCTGCACCGGTAACATCATCATCACCGTTGCCACGCCATCGTGCTGACGGAACTCTCCCTCGACCTCAACTGGATCAAGAGTTCATGGGACGTCATCGAGCTGAACGTGTGCTGAACACGGAGGTGCAATACGTTCAGTACTTGGATCGGTCGGATCGTGAAGACGTTCGACTACATCAACCGCGTTACTAAACGCTTCCGCTTACGGTCTACGAGGGTACGTGGACACACTCTCCCACTCATTGCTATGCTTCTCCTAGATAGATCTTGCGTGATCGTAGGAATTTTGTTGAAATTACTGCGTTCCCCAACAGTGGCATCCGAGCCAGGTCTAGACGTAGATGTTATATGCATGAGTAGAACACAAAGAGTTGTGGGCGCTAATAGTCATACTGGTTACCACCAACGTCTTACTTTGATTTGGCGGTATTGTTAGATGAAGTGGCCCGGACCGACATTACATGACCACGTTCATGAGACTGGTTCTCCCAATGTGATTTGCACAGAGGTGGCTGGCAGGTGTCTGTTTCTCCAACTTTAGTTGAATCGAGTTTGACTACGGCCAGTCCTTGTTGAAGGTTAAAACATCACACTTGACGAAAAATCGTTGTGGTTTTGATGCGTAGGTAAGAACGGTTCTTGCTAGAAGCCCGTAGCAGCCACGTAAAACATGCAACAACAAAGTAGAGGACGTCTAACTTGTTTTTGCAGGGTTTGTTGTGATGTGATATGGTCAAGACGTGATGAGATATAAGTTGTTGTATGAGATGATCATGTTTTGTAAAGTTATCGGCAACTGGCAGGAGCCTTATGGTTGTCGTTTTATTGTATGCAATGCAATCACCATGTAATTGTTTTACTTTATCACTAAATGGTAGAGATAGTTGTAGAAGTAATAGTTGGCGAGACGGCAACTATGCTACGATGGAGATCAACGTGTCGCGCCGGTGACGATGGAGATCATGACGATGCTTCGGTGATGGAGATCATGAGCACAAGATGATGATGGCCATATCATGTGACATATTTTTGATTGCATGTGATGTTTATCTTATTATGCATCTTATTTTGCTTAGTACGGCGGTAACATTATAAGATGATTTCTCACTAAATTTCAGGGTATAAGTGTTCTCCCTGAGTATGCACCGTTGCTACAATTCGTCGTGCCGAGACATCATGTGATGGTCGGGTGTGATAAGCTCTACGTTCACATATAACGGGTGCAAGCTAGTTTTGCACACGCAGAATACTCGGGTTAAACTTGACGAGCCTAGCATATGCAGATATGGCCTCGAAACACTGAGACCGAAAGGTCGAGCGTGAATCATATAGTAGATATGATCAACATAGTGATGTTCACCGTTGAAAACTACTCCATCTCACGTGATGATCGGACACTGGTTTAGTTGATATGGATCACACGATCATTTAGATGACTAGAGGGATGTCTATCTAAGTGGGAGTTCTTAAGTAATTTGATTAATTGAACTTAATTTATCATGAACTTAGTCTTGATAGTATTAGCATATCTATGTTATAGATCAATAGCTTGCGATATTGATCCCCGTTTATTTTTTATATGTTCCTAGAGAAAAATAAGTTGAAAGATGTTAGTAGCAATGATGCAGACTTGGTCCATGATCTGAGGATTATCCTCATTGCTGCACAGAAGTATTGTGTCCTTGATGCACCGCTGAGGGAGTCCTGGATTAGGGGGTCCTCGAACAGCCGGACTATATGCTTATGCCGTACTATTGGACTATGAAGGTACAAGATTGAAGACTTCGTCCCGTGTCCGGGTGGGACTCTCCTTTGCGTGGAAGGCTAGCTTGGCAATCCGGATATTTAGATTTCCTTCTCTGTAACCGACTGTGTGTAACCCTAGCCCCCTCCGGTGTCTATATAAACTGGAGGGTTTAGTCCGTAGGACAACAACAATCGGAATCATAGGCTAGCTTCTAGGGTTAGCCTCTACGATCTCGTGGTAGATCAACTCTTGTAATACTCATATCATCAAGATCAATCAAGAAGGAAGTAGGGTATTACCTCCGTAGAGAGGGCCCAAACCTGGTTAAACATTGTGTCCCCCGCCTCCTGTTACCATTATCCTTAGACGCACAGTTCGGGACCCCCTACCCGAGATCCGCCGGTTTTGACACCGACATTGGTTCTTTCATTGAGAGTTCCACTGTGTCGTCACTATTGGAAATATGCCCTAGAGGCAATAATAAAATGGTTATTGTTATATTTCCTTGTTCATGATAATTTTCTATTGTTCATGCTATAATTGTATTGACTAGAAGCCGTAATACATGTGTGAATACATAGACCACAACATGTCCCTAGTGAGCCTCTAGTTGACTAGCTCGTTGATCACCAGATGGTCATGGTTTACTGACTATGGACATTGGATGTCATTGATAATGCGATCACGTCATTAGGAGAATGATGTGATGGACAAGACCCAATCGTAAGCATAGCACAAGATCGTGTAGTTCGTTTGCTAAAGCTTTTCTAATGTCAAGTATCATTTCCTTAGACCATGAGATTGTGCAACTCCCGGATACGGTAGGAATGCTTTGGGTGTACCAAACGTCACAACGTAACTGGGTGGCTATAAAGGTGCACTACAGGTATCTCTGAAAGTGTCTGTTGGGTTGGCACGAATCGAGACTGGGATTTGTCACTCCGTATGACGGAGAGGTATCTCTGGGCCCACTCGGTGATGCATCATATAATGAGCTCAATGTGAGTAAGTAGTTGGTCACGGGTCATGCATTATGGAACGAGTAAAGTGACTTGCCGGTAACGAGATTGAATGAGGTATTGGGATACCGATGATCGAATCTCGGGCAAGTAACGTACCGATTGACAAAGGAAATTGTATACGGGATTACTTGAATCCTCGACATCGTGGTTCATCAGATGAGATAATCATGGAACATGTGGGAGCCAACATGGGTATCCAGATCCAGCTGTAGGTTATTGGCCGGAGAGTTGTCTCGGTCATGTCTGCATGATTCCCGAACCCATAGGGTCTACACACTTAAGGTTCGATGACGCTAGGGTTATAGGGAAGATTTGTACGTGGTTACCGAATGTTGTCCGGAGTCCCAGATGAGATCCCGGACGTCACGAGGAGTTCCAGAATAGTCCGGAGGTGAAGATTTATATGGGAAGCCATCATACGGTCACCAGAAGTATTCGAGGGTTTATCCGTATTGTACCGGGACCACCGAAGGGGTTCCGGGGGTCCATCGGCCCTGGAGGGCCCTTATGGGTTGTATGTGGAAGGGAACCAGCCCCAAGTGGGCTGGGCGCCACCCCCCTAGGGCCCATGCGCCTAGGGTTGGGGGGAACCCTAAAGGGGGCGCCCCCTTGGCTTGGGGGGGGGGGGGGGCAAGCCCCCTCCCCTTGGCCGCCGCCCTCCCCCCTCTAGATCTCATCTAGAGGGGCCGGTCCCCTTTCCCCTTCACCCTATAAATAGAGGGGAGGAGGGAGGGCAGCCGCACCACATCCAAGGCGTAGCCCTCCCCCTCTCCAACCCCTTTCCTCCTACGTTTGTGCTTGGTGAAGCCCTGTCGGAGAACCACTACTCCACCACCACCATGCCGTCGTGCTGCTGCTGGAGCCGTCTTCCTCGACCTCTCCCCCCTCCTTGCTGGATCAAGGCGTGGGAGACGTCACCGGGCTGCACGTGTGTTGAATGCGGAGGTGCCATTGTTCGGCGCTTAGATCGGAATCCACCGCGATCTGAATCGCTACGAGTACGAGTCCTTCATCCGCGTTCTTGTAACGCTTCCGTGTCGCGATATTCAAGGGTATGAAGATGCACTCCCCTCTCTCTCGTTGCTAGTTTCTCCATAGATTGATCTTGGTGATGCGTAGAATTTTTTTAATTTCTGCAATGATCCCCAACAGTGGCATCATGAGCTAGGTCTATGCGTAGTTTCTATGCACGAGTAGAACACAAGTTGTTGTGGGCGTCGATTTTGTCAATTTACTTGCCACTACTAGTCTTATCTTGATTTGGCGACATCGTGGGATGAAGCGGCCCGGACCGACCTTACACGTACGCTTACGTGAGACAGGTTCCACCGACTGACATGCACTAGTTGCATAAGGTGGCTAGCGGGTGTCTGTCTCTCCTACTTTAGTCGGATCGGATTCGATGAAAAGGGTCCTTATGAAGGGTAAATAGCAATTGTCATATCACATTGTGGTTTTGGCGTAGGAAAGAAACGTTCTTGCTAGAAACCTATAGCAGCCACGTAAAAACATGCAACAACAATGAGAGGACGTCTAACTTGTTCTTGCAGCATATGCCGTGTGATGTGATATGGCCAAAAGGATGTGATGAATGATATATATATGTGATGTATGAGATTGATCATGTTCTTGTAATAGGAATCACGACTTGCATGTCGATGAGTATGACAACCGGCAGGAGCCTTATGAGTTGTCTTAATTATTGTATGACCTGCGTGTCATTGAATAACGCCATGTCATTACTTTACTTTATTGCTAAACAGTTAGCCATAGTAGTAGAAGTAACAGTTGGTGAGACAACTTCATGAAGACACGATGATGGAGATCATGGTGTCATGCCGGTGACGATGATAATTATGGCACCCCGAAGATGGACATCAGAAGGATAAAAATGATATTGGCTATATCATGTCACTATTTGATTGCATGTGATGTTTATCATGTTTTACATCTTATTTGCTTAGAACGACGGTAGCATAAATAGATGATCCCTCATGAAATTTCAAGCAAGTGTTTCCCCTAACTGTGCACCGTTGCGAAGGTTCATTGTTTCAAAGCACCACGTGATGATCGGGTGTGATAGATTCTAACGTTCGCATACAACGAGTGTAAGCCAGATTTACACATGCAAAACACTTAGGTTGACTTGATGAGCCTATCATGTACATACATGGCCTCGAAACACAAGAGACCGAAAGGTCGAACATGAGTCGTGTAGCAGATACGATCAACATGAAGATGTTCACCGATGATAACTAGTCTGTCTCACGTGATGATCGGACACGGCCTAGTTGACTCGGATCATGAATCACTTAGATGACTAGAGGGATGTCTATCTGAGTGGGAGTTCATTAAATAATTTGATTAGATGAACTTAGTTATCACGAACTTAGTCTAAAATATTTGCAATATGTCTTGTAGATCAAATGGCCCATGCTAATGTTGCCCTCAACTTCAACGCGTTCCTAGAGAAAACCAAGCTGAAAGACGATGGCAGCAACTATACGGACTGGGTCCGAAACTTCAGGATCATCCTCATAGCTGCCAAGAAAGCATATGTCCTAGATGCACCGCTAGGTGAAGCACCCGTTTTCCCAGCAACTCAAGATGTTATGAACGCCTGGCAGTCGCGTAGTGATGATTACTCCCTGGTTCAGTGCGGCATGCTTTACAGCTTAGAACCGGGGCTCCAAAAGTGCTTTGAGCAGCACGGAGCATATGAGATGTTCCAAGAGCTGAAAATGGTTTTCCAAGCTCATGCCCGGGTCGAGAGATATGAAGTCTCCGACAAGTTCTACAGTTGTAAGACGGAGGAGAATGGTTCTGTCAACAAGCACATACTCAAAATGTCTGGGTTGCACAACCGCTTATCTCAGCTGGGAGTTAATCTCCCGGATGACGCGGTCGTCGACACAGTCGCTCCCACCTAGCTACAAGAGCTTTGTGATGAATTTCAATATGCAGGGGATGGTGAAAACCATTCCTGAGGTATATTCAATGCTGAAATCAGTGGAGGTGGAGATCAAAAAGGAACATCAAGTGCTGATGGTCAATAAAACCACTAGTTTCAAGAAAGGCAAGGGTAAGAAGAACTTCAATAAGGACGGCAAGGGAGTTGCCGCGCCCGGTAAGCCAGTTGCCGGGAAGAAGCCAAGGCATGGACCCAAACCTGAGACTGAGTGCTTTTATTGCAAGGGAAACGGACACTGGAAGCGGAACTACCCCAAGTACTTAGCGGACAAGAATGCCGGCAACACCAAAGGTATATGTGATATACATGTTGTTGATGTGTACCTTAACAGTACTCATAGTAGCTCCTGGGTATTTGATACCGGTGCGGTTGCTCATATTTGTAACTCAAAGCAGGAGCTGCGGAATAAGCAGAGACTGGCGAAGGACGAGGTGACGATGCGCATTGGGAATGGTTCCAAGGTCGATGTGATCGCCGTCGGCACGCTACCTCTACATTTACCTACGGGATTAGTTTTAAACCTCAATAATTGTTATTTAGTGCCAGCTTTGAGCATGAACATTGTATCTGGATCTCGTTTAATACGAGATGGCTACTCATTTAAATCCGAAAATAATGGTTGTTCTATTTATATGAGAGATATGTTTTATGGTCATGCCCCGCTGGTCAATGGTTTATTCTTAATGAATATCGAACGTGATGTTACACATATTCATAGTGTGAATACCAAAAGATGTAACGTTGATAATGATAGTCTCACATACTTGTGGCACTGCCGCCTTGGTCACATTGGTCTCAAACGCATGAAGAAGCTCCATGCAGATGGACTTTTGGAGTCTCTTGATTACGAATCATTTGACACGTGCGAACCATGCCTCATGGGCAAAATGACCAAGACTCTGTTCTCCGGAACAATGGAGCGAGCAACCAACTTATTGGAAACAATACATACTGATGTGTGCGGTCCAATGAGCGCTGAGTCTCGCGGAGGATATCGTTATGTTATCACCCTCACTGATGACTTAAGTAGATATGGATATGTCTACTTGATGAAACACAAGTCTGAGACCTTTGAAAAGTTCAAGGAATTTCAGAGTGAGGTAGAGAATCAACATGACAGAAAAATAAAGTTCTTATGATCAGATCGTGGGGGAGAATATTTGAGTCACCAATTTGGTACGCACTTAATGAAATGTGGAATTGTTTCACAACTCACGCCGCCTGGAACACCTCAGCGTAACGGTGTGTCCGAACATCGTAATCGCACTCTATTGGATATGGTGCGATCTATGATGTCTCTTACCGATTTACCACTATCATTTTGGGGATACGCTCTAGAGACAGCTACATTCACTTTAAATAGGACACCGTCTAAATCCATTGAGACGACACTGTATGAATTATGGTTTGGGAAGAAACCTAAGCTGTCATTTCTAAAAGTTTGGGGATGCGATGCTTATGTCAAGAAACTTCAACCTGAAAAGCTCGAACCGAAGTCGGAAAAATGTGTCTTCATAGGATACCCTAAGGAAACCATTGGGTATACCTTCTACCTCAGATCCGAAGGCAAGATCTTTGTTGCCAAGAAGGGGTCCTTTATGGAGAAAGAGTTTCTCTTGAAAGAAGTAAGTGGGAGGAAAGTAGAACTTGATGAAGTACTACCTCTTGAACCGGAAAGTAGCGCAGCTCAGGAAGATGTTTCTGTGGTGCCTACACCGACTAGAGAGGAAGTTAATGATGATGATCAAGGTACTTCGGATCAAGTTGCTATTGAACTTCGTAGGTCCACAAGGACATGTTTCACACTAGAATGGTATGGCAACCCTGTCCTGGAAATCATATTGTTAGACAACGGTGAACCTTCAAACTATGAAGAAGCGATGGCGGGCCCCGATTCCAACAAATAGCTTGAAGCCATGCAATCCGAGATAGGATCCATGTATGAAAACAAAGTATGGACTTTGACAGACTTGCCCGATGATTGGCGAGCGATAGAAAATAAATGGATCTTTAAGAAGAAGACGGACGCGGATGGTAATGTTACCATCTATAAGGCTCGGCTTGTCGCTAAAGGTTATCGACAAGTTCAAGGGGTTGACTACGATGAGACCTTTTCACCCGTAGCGAAGCTGAAGTACGTCTGAATCATGTTAGCAATGCCACATTCTATGATTATGAGATATGGCAAATGGACGCCAAAACGGCATTCCTTAACAGCTTCCTTAAGGAAGAATTGTATATGATGCAGCCGGAAGGTTTTGTCGATCCTAAGAATCCTAACAAGGTATGCAAGCTCCAGCGCTCCATCTATGGGCTGGTGTAAGCATCTCGGAGTTGGAACATTCGCTTTGATGAAATGATCAAAGCGTTTGGGTTTATGCAGACTTATGGAGAAGCCTGCATTTACAAGAAAGTGAGTGGGAGCTCTGTAGCATTTCTCATAATATATGTGGATGACATACTATTGATGGCAAATGATATAGAACTTTTGGAAAGCATAAAGGCCTACTTGAATAAGTGTTTTTCAATGAAGGACCTTGGAGAAGCTGCTTACATATTAGGCATCAAGATCTATAGAGATAGATCGAGACGCCTCATAGGTCTTTCACAAAGCACATACCTTGATAAGATATTGAAGAAGTTCAATATGGATCAGTCCAAGAAGGGGTTCTTGCCTGTATTGCAAGGTGTGAAATTGAGCTCGGCTCAAAGCCCGACCACGGCAGAAGATAGAGAAAAGATGAGTGTCATCCCCTATGCCTCAGCCATAGGGTCTATTATGTATGCCATGCTGTGTACCAGAACTGATGTAAACCTTGTCGTAAGTTTGGTAGGGAGGTACCAAAATAATCCCGACATGGAACACTGGACAACGGTCAAGAATATCCTGAAGTACCTGAAAAGGACTAAGGATATGTTTCTCGTTTATGGAGGTGACTAAGAGCTCGTCGTAAAGGGGTACGTCGATGCTAGCTTTGACACAGATCTAGATGAGTCCAAGTCACAAACCAGATACGTGTATATTTTGAATGGTGGGGCAGTAAGCTGGTGCAGTTGCAAGCAAAGCATCGTGGCGGGATCTACATGTGAAGCAGAGTACATGGCAACCTCGGAGGCAGCACATGAAGCAATCTGGATGAAGGAGTTCATTTCCGACCTAGGAGTTATTCCCAATGCGTCGAGCCTGATGACTCTCTTCTGTGACAACACTAGAGCTATTGCCCTTGCCAAGGAGCCCAGGTTTCACAAGAAGACCAGGCACATCAAGCGTCGCTTCAACTCCATTCGTGAAAATGTTCAATATGGAGACATAGATATTTGTAAAGTGCATACGGATCTGAATGTTGCAGATCCGTTGACTAAACCTCTTCCACGAGCAAAACATGATCAACACCAGAACCCTATGGGTGTTCGGTTCATCACAATGTAACTAGATTATTGACTCTAGTGCAAGTGGGAGACTGTGAGAAATATGCCCTAGAGGCAATAATAAAATGGTTATTATTATATTTCCTTGTTCATGATAATTGTCTATTGTTCATGCTATAATTATATTGACTGGAAGCCGTAATACATGTGTGAATACATATACCACAACATGTCCCTAGTGAGCCTCTAGTTGACTAGCTCATTGATCAACAGATGGTCATGGTTTCCTGACTATGGACATTGGAATTGATAACGCGATCACGTCATTAGGAGAATGATGTGATGGACAAGACCCAATCGTAAGCATAGCACAAGATCGTATAGTTCGTTTGCTAAAGCTTTTCTAATGTCAAGTATCATTTCCTTAGACCATGAGATTGTGCAACTCCCGGATACGGTAGGAATTCTTTGGGTGTAGCAAACGTCACAACGTAACTGGGTGGCTATAAAGGTGCACTACAGGTATCTCTGAAAGTGTCTGAAAGTGCGTTATGTCGACTAGAGGGGGGGTGGATAGGCGATTTTTATGAATTCTTCACTGAGGAATTTGCCGGTGAGGAAATTCCTTAGCGAAGAACTATTAGCAGCGGAATAAGTACTCAGAACTAAGCATAACAGAATACAAGCATGGTCATCATGATGAAATGAAGACTAGCACAGAGTACAGAAAGCGTAATCACAGGATAACACAAGATGAAGACAAACAGACTGAAGAAATTGAACTGAGGAAATTGAGAAAGTCTTCAGTCAAAGTCTTCAAACACAGATATGAACAAACACTCAACACAATAATGAGGAAATAAAAGGGTTGAGGAAATAGAACCAGTAGGTTGGTGAAGACAATGATTTGGTAGACCAGTTCCAACTGCTGTCTCCTGAGATATGAATATGCCATTGCGCTGTTGACGGATTTGAAGACCTAAGAAGAATTTCAACTCTCCCATCATAGACATTTGATATTCTTCACTCATCATATAGGCAAATTCATCACTGTAAAGTTGGTTAGTACAGCCAAAGATAATATCATCAACATATATTTGGCACACAAACAGTTCACCATCATAAGATTTAGTAAAGAGAGTAGGGTCAAGTGAACCGGGTGTGAAGCCGTTCTTCACGAAGAATTCCTTCAATGTATCATACCACGCTCGAGGGGCTTGCTTGAGGCCATAGAGGGCCTTATTAAGTCCGAAGACTTTGTCAGGATACTTTGGATCTTCAAAACCTGGGGGTTGAGTAACATATACTTCTTCCTCAAGCTTACCATTGAGGAATGCACTTTTCACATCCATTTGATATAAGATGATATCATGATGATTAGCATAAGCAAGTAATATGCGAATAGCCTCAAGTCTAGCAACAGGTGCAAAAGTTCCATCGAAATTAATTCCTTCAACCTATGTGTAGCCTTGAGCTACCAGTCGTGCCTTATTCCTTACCACAAGGCCATTTTCATCTTGCTTGTTGCGGTAGATCCACTTTGTGCCAATGATATTATGCTTGCGACGATCTGGACATTTGACCAGTTCCCAGACATTGTTGAGCTCGAACTGATGTAGTTCTTCTTGCATAGCCTGAATCCACTCCGGCTCTGTGATAGAGACAAAAGCATAGTGCCCACAAAAGTTAGATAAATGTGAAGCTTTTGAGCATGTGAGAGGACCTGGCGCTTCAATGTCATCGATGATCTTGTCAACTTGTACTTCTTTTGCAATGCGGGGATGAGCTGGTTGTCGTCGAGGTATTTGATCATTTTCCTCAGCACCATTGTCTTCAGCATTATCTTCAGGTGCGTCAGCTCGACGTTCTTCGCGTACTGGAAAGAATTCTTCAGCAAATTCTTCAGTAGGAATGACATCCTCAGTTGCCTTGAACTTGATAGAATCCTCAGGTGCTGGTTCATCTAACACAGAAGGTAGGTGCTCTCTTTGCGAGCCATTAGTTTCATCGAACCGCACATCTACAGTTTCAACAATCTTGTGAAGAGCGATGTTGAAGACTCTGTAGGTGTGCGAGTCCTTTCCGTAACCAAGCATAAAACCCTCATGTGCTTTCGGTGCAAATTTAGAATTGTGGTGTGGATCTCTAATCCAACATTTAGCACCGAAGACTTTGAAATAACTCACATTGGGTTTCTTGTCAGTGAGGAGTTCATAGGCCGTCTTCTTGAAGAATTTGTGAAGATATACTCTGTTGATGATGTGGCACGCAGTATCAATTGCATCAATCCAAAAACGATGAGGCGTTTTGTATTCATCAAGCATAGTGTGAGCCATCTCAACAAGAGTTCTGTTCTTGCGCTCCACGACGCATTTTGCTGAGGAGTATAAGAAGCAGATAACTCATGAGTAATACCAAGTTCATCAAGATAGTCATCAAGACCGGAATTCTTGAACTCAGTTCCATTGTCACTTCTGATGTGCTTGATCTTCACACCAAAGTTGGTTGAAGCCCTCGAGGAAAATCGTTTGAAGACTTCCTGCACTTCATGTTTGTAAGTAACAATGTGTACCCATGTATATCGAGAGTAATCATCAACAATGACAAAACCATATAGAGATGCAGCATTAGTGACTGCTGAGTAATGATTAGGTCCGAAGAGGTCCATGTGAAGCAATTCGAATGGACGAGTAGTGGTCATGATAGTCTTTGCTGGATGCTTGGCCTTGGTCATTTTTCCAGCCTCACAGGCTCCGCATAAGTGATCCTTGAGGAATTTGACATTGTCAATGCCAATGACATGCTTCTTCTTCGCAAGCGTGTGCAAATTCCTCATGCCTGCGTGACCAAGACGTCGATGCCATAGCCAGCCTTCTGAAGCTTTTGCAAGTAGACACACGGCTGGTTGTGGTCCTGTAGAGAAATCAACAATATACAAATCTCCTCTCCTAAAGCCTTCGAAGACTTTGGAATTGTCAGCTTCCATAATCACAACACAGCGATACTTGCCAAAGACAACAACCATATCAAGATCACAAAGCATTGAGACTGACATGAGGTTGTATCCTAACGACTCAACAAGCATGACTTTGTCCATGTGTTTATCCTTAGAGATCGCAACCTTACCAAGACCCAATACCTGACTTTTGCCTTTGTCAGCAAAGATGATATGCTTCAGATGTGACGGTGATAAGGGAGCATCCATCAAAAGATTCTTTTCACCAGTCATGTGATTTGTACATCCACTATCGAGGACCCATTCAGTGGTTTTGGGTTGATCATCCTGCAGATGAATTAGTGTAACTTACAATCTCATATGCTTCATCAATGAAGAATATGATATCAAGTTCATTAGATGAATTTCATCAAGCAGTAAACAGATATAGCAGTATGAGGATGTGTGAAATGAAAGTTCATTTCATCATGGTTAGCCTGCGTCCTTTCAGGAAATTTTGTCAGGTCCCCAGCAAATTCTTCAAACGTGAAGGTACGTCTGGAGACCTGACCTTGCAGAAGAGATTAGTTCTTTTTCTTCACCACCCACATCTGAAGGGGTGGCAAAGAGTTCATCACTCTGCGAGCACCATACGAGAATGGTGGCATAGAAGCCAAACCATTTCGTTTCACATAAGAGGGGTTAAGGTAAGCATATGAATAAGCAGAGAAATTCTTCGAGGACTTATGAACATAATGATTTGAAGAATAATGTGCATATTCGTGGCCCTTAGCTCTACCCTCCGAAACAGAGTTATTAGCACGATGATAGTCATATGAGGACTTTATCCATTTGAGGAATTTGATCCACGTGAGGAATTTGATCCATATGAGGACTTGGATCCATATGAAGAATTAGGTCCATATGAAGAGTTTGTTCTGGGGTTCCTATTCTTCACAGGTGGTGTCATGAGGACATTCACCTGAAGACTTTCAACATAACTTTTGGGAACCTAGATTTTCTTCATAGGGGAACTGTTCCTGCAGTTAGTCCCAACATATCTAGCAAATACTTCACCATTCTGATTTTTGAACAGTTTATAGTTGGAGTCAAATGACTCATCAGAAGAATGAGGAGATTCACATGTAAAGCCAGATAACATGGATGGATCAACTGGAGGTCCCTTTGCAGCAACCCATGAGGTTTTGGGGTACTGCTCAGGCTTCCAATATGTTCCATCAGCATTAAGTTTCCTCTCAAAGGCAATACCCTCTTTCCTAGGGTTTCTGTTGAGGATCTGCTTGTTGAGCACATCACAGAGAATCTGATGCCCTTTGAGGCTTTTGTACATGCCTGTCGTGTACAGTTCCTTCAGCCCTGCATCGTCAGTGATACTAGCAATGTCCTCAGATGAGGAATTAGTGATAGCAAAGGCAGGTGAAGAATTTGTAACAGTTGAAGCATTTGAACATTCAGGTGAAGAATTAGCAGATTCACGTTCAATGCATTTTAAGCATGGAGGAACAAATTCTTCCTGAGAAGTGCTGATTTGTTGAGCAAGTAATGAATCACGCTCCTTCTGAAGATCTTCATAACTCACTCTTAGCTTCTCAAGATCTTGCTTTCTTTGAAGAAATTCATAAGAAAGTTTCTCATGATCAGATAAGAGAGTGTTATAATGACTTTGAAGGTTATCAAACCTAGACTGAAGTCTCTGAAGATTTTCAGTCAGGGCTTTAGTGCGATCCATTTCTTCACCCAACATATCATCACTTTTGTCTAGCATGTTTTGAACCTTTTCAAAAGCCCTTTGTTGTTTTACAGCAATCGTTGCAAGTTTAGAGTAGCTGGGCTTGAGATTCTCATCAGATTCATTTTCACTAGATTCAGAGGAGGTATATTTGAGTACCTTTGCACCTTTTGCCATGAAGCAATAGGTGGGAGCGTAGTCATCATTATCTTCATCATGCTTGTCGGTGGGGTTAGTTTCTTCAGTGTTGAAGATGGACTTGCTAACGAAAGCAGTAGCGAAGGCCAGACTCGCCACACCGGATTCAGATTCTTCAGACGCCTCCTCTTCCTCATTTTCCTCAGATTCAGCTTCAGAGTCCATTTCCTTGCCAATGGATGCCCGAGCCTTCTTGGAGCTGCTCTTCTTGTGAGATGAAGACTTCGAGGATTTTGATGACGAAGATTTTGATGATTTCTTCTTCTTCTTCGCATCATCAGAACTGTAATCCTTGTATTTCTTCTTCTTCAATTCCTTTTCCCACTGAGGACAATCTTGAATATAATGACCAGGTTTCTTGCATTTGTGGCACAGCCTTCTCTTATAGTCACTTGATGAGGAATCACTGCTTCTTGAGGATTTTCCAAAGCGACCACGTTGTGAGAACTTCTGGAATTTCTTCACGAGCAGTGCTAGCTCCTGGCTCAGTTCGTCAGGATCACCAAGGCTACTACCAGAGTCCTCACATTCAGACTCAGACACAACCTTGGCCTTCAAGGCACGTGGTTTGCCATAGCTCGAACCATAGAGATCTCCCTTTTCAGCAACCTGGAACTCGTGAGTATTTAGCCTTTCGAGGATATCGGCAGGATCAAGAGACTTGTAGTCAGCCCGTTCTTGTATCATCAGACCCAGAGTATCAAATGAGGAATCAAGCGATCTCAACAGTTTCTTCACCACCTCATGGTCAGTGATGTCAGTGGCACCGAGGGCTTGAAGCTCATTTGAGATGCCAGTGAGGCGATCAAAGGTTTGTTGGACATTTTCATTGTCGAGTCTTTTGAAGCGGTTGAAGAGATTCCGAAGAACATCAACTCGAGAGTCACGCTGAGTTGAGACTCCTTCATTTACTTTGGACAGCCTATCCCAGATAAGCTTAGCAGTTTCCAAAGCACTCACTCTTCCATACCGTCCTTTACTCAGATGGCCACATATGATATTCTTCGCTTGAGAATCGAGTTGCTTGAATCTCTTCACATCGGTAGCGTTCAGTGAGGGTGAAACAGAGGGAACACCATTTTCCACAACATACCAGAGATCGTTGTCAATTGCCTCGAGATGCATTCGCATCTTGTTTTTCCAGTAGGGGTAGTCCGTCCCATCAAAGGTAGGACACCCAGCCGAGACCTTGATCATACCTGCGGTCGACATAACTAAAACTCCAGGCGGTTAAACCAAAATCACACAGAACAAGGGAGTACCTTGCTCTGATACCAATTGAAAGTGCGTTATGTCGACTAGAGGGGGGGGGTGAATAGGCGATTTTTATGAATTCTTCACTGAGGAATTTGCCGGTGAGGAAATTCCTTAGCGAAGAACTATTAGCAGCGGAATAAGTACTCAGAACTAAGCATAACAGAATACAAGCATGGTCATCATGATGAAATGAAGACTAGCACAGAGTACAGAAAGCGTAATCACAGGATAACACAAGATGAAGACAAACAGACTGAAGAAATTGAACTGAGGAAATTGAGAAAGTCTTCAGTCAAAGTCTTCAAACACAGATATGAGCAAACACTCAACACAGTAATGAGGAAATGAAAGGGTTGAGGAAATAGAACCAGTTGGTTGGTGAAGACAATGATTTGGTAGACCAGTTCCAACTGCTGTCTCAGTTGTACGTCTAGTTGGAGCGCCTAAGTATTTAAACTCGAGGACACGCAGTCCCGGACACCCAGTCTCTGAGCATGCAGCTCAGGACACCCAGTCCTCACCGTATTCTCCTTGAACTAAGGTCATGCAGACCTCGTCCAATCACTCGTGGTAAGTCTTCAGGTGACTTGCAAACCTTCACAGACTTGGTCACTCGGCGATACACAATTCCTCTTGGATGCTCTAGACCTTGACGCCTAACCGTCTGGAAGAAGCACAGTCTTCAAAGGTAACAAGCATCGGATCCACGCAGGATCAATTTCTTCAGTGATGCTCAATCACTTTGGGGTTTGTAGGTGTTTGGGTTTGGGATTTTCCTCACTTGATGATTTTCGCTCAAAGTCCTCGGAGGATGGGTTGCTCTCAAATGAGAAGTGTCAAGTTCTCTCGGAGCAGCCAACCAGCTAGTGGTTGTAGCGGGCGGCTATTTATAGCCTAGGGAGCAGCCCGACATGATAAGACATAAATGCCCTTCAATGATACGACCGTTAGGTGGATAAGATATTTTGGGACAGTTGGCGCGCAGCATAGCAACGGTCGGAAATTTGACTCTCAAATTCCTCAGGGCTATCATGTTCCTCACTGTGTAGGTAATTCGCACTGGCGAATTCCTAACTCCTCAGTCAGAACAAATTCATCAGCGACCAGAAGAACTTCGTCTCTATCACTGAAGAAAGTGACTGAACTGTATGATATTTCCAAAGGCTTCACTCGAAGGGATTGGTAGGTGTAGGATTTTGAGTTGAGCATCACATGGAAATTTTTCCTTAGTATTTCCTCGACCCCCTTTAACAGTATGGTGTTTCCTATGACTCAAGAAGGAGAAAATGAAACTACGAAAACAAAAGTCTTCACGCTTCATGTTCCACAAATGAATACCAAGTTTTCAAGGTCACACCAATTTCTTCACTTTCAAAGTCTTCAGAAAGTCTTCAGAATATCAAAGTCTTCAGTTGAAGAACTTCATTTTTAGGGGTCGACTTTCTCTGTAAATATCAAACTCCTCATAGACTTATAGACCTGTGTACACTCACAAACGCATTAGTCCCTTAACCTATAAGTCTTCAATACACCAAAATCACTAAGGGGCACTAGATGCACTTACAGTGTCTGTTGGGTTGGCATGAATCGAGACTGGGATTTGTCACTCTGTATGACGGAGAGGTATCTCTGGGCCCACTCGGTGATGCATCATCATAATGAGCTCAATGTGACTAAGTAGTTGGTCACGGGATCATGCATTACAAAATGAGTAAAGTGACTTGCCGGTAACGAGATTGAACGAGGTATTGGGATACTCACAATCGAATCTCGGGCAAGTAACGTACCGATTGACAAAGGGAATTGTATATGGGATTACTTGAATCCTCGACATCGTGGTTCATCCGATGAGATCATCGTGGAACATGTAGGAGCTAACATGGGTATCCAGATCCCGCTGTAGGTTATTAGCCGGAGAGTTGTCTCGGTCATGTCTGCATGATTCCCGAACCCGTAGGGTCTACACACTTAAGGTTCGATGACGCTAGGGTTATAGGGAATGTTGTTCGGAGTCCTGGATGAGATCCCGGACGTCACAAGGAGTTCTGGAATAGTCCGGAGTGAAGATTTATATGTGGGAATTCATCATACGGTCATCGGAAGTATTCGGGGGTTTATCGGTATTGTACTGGGACCACCAAAGGGGTTCCCGGGGTCCACCGGGAGGGTCCACCTGCCCCGGAGGGCCCTTATGGGCTGTATGTGGAAGGGAGCCAGCCCCAAGTGGGTTGGGCGCCACCCCGCTAGGGCCCATGCACCTAGGGTTGGGGGGGGGCTAAAGGGGGCGCCCCCCTTGGCTTGGGGGGGGGGGCAAGCCCCCTCCCCTTGGCCGCCGCCCCCTCTAGATCTCATCTAGAGGTGTCGGCCCCCTTTCCCCTTCACCATATAAATAGAGGGGAGGAGGGAGGGCAGCCGCACCACATCCAAGGCGCATCCCTACCCCTCTCCAACCCCTTTCCTCCTCCGTTGGTGCTTGGCGAAGCCCTGCCGGAGAACCACTACTCTACCACCACCACGCCGTCGTGATGCTACTGGAGCCTTCTTCCTCAACCTCTCCCTCCTCCTTGCTGGATCAAGGCGCGGGAGACGTCACCGAGCTGCACGTGTGTTGAACGCGGAGGTGCCGTTGTTTGGCGCTTAGATCGGAATCCACCGCGATCTGATCGCTACGAGTACGACTCCTTCATCCGCGTTGTTGTAACGCTTCCGTGTTGCGATCTTCAAGGGTATGAAGATGCACTCCCCTCTCTCTTGTTGCTAGTTTCTTCGTAGATTGATCTTGGTGCTGCATAGAACTTTTTTAATTTTTGCAATGATCCCCAACAGTCACCATAAGGGTTGATGGCCCCTTCGATCATCTACAACGATGCGGTCCAGGGTGAGGTTTTCCTCCCCGGGCAAATCTTCATATTCGGCGGCTTCGCACTGCGGGCCAACTCGCTTGGCCATCTGGAGCAGATCGATAGCTACGCCCCTGGCCATCAGGTCAGGTTTCGAAGCCTGAATTATATTGCCGACATCTGCGGAGACTTGATTTTCGACGGATTCGAGCCCATGACAGGTGCACCCTACAGTCACGACGAGCATGGCCTAGACCTGCCGTCGGACGGTGGTCAGGAGATCACACCTGCAGCTGCCCTGACTTTAAATCCAGCGCAGATCGTGCCATCCGAGGACGGGAGGATGGACCCCGTGACGGAGGCCGCACACTCAACGGCGATAGAGCCGAACACAGATCTCACTTCAAAGGAAGTCTGTGTCATCGGACCCTCGGACTCGTCTCCAGCCATAGGCTCTGAACCGCGTACATCCGTGCCCCTCGGATCTAATCAGGCACCGATCATGGAGTTTAGCTCTGCGGATATCTTTCAGCACTCGCCCTTGGGCGACGTGCTAAACTCATTAAAATCTCTCTCCCTGTCAGGAGACTCTTGGCCGAACTATGTCCGGCTTGAGTGGGAAGCGGATGACGAAGGAATTCGTTACCCACCCACCACCCACTTAATAGCCACTGTTGATGATTTAACCGACATGCTTGATTTCGACTCCGAAGACATCAATGGTATGGACGATGATGCCGGAGAAGAATAGGAACCACCGCCCACAGGGCGCTGGACAACCACCTCATCATACGACATATATATGGTGGACACACCCCAAGAAAACAATGGTGAAGATCAAAAGGATGCAACGGAGGATGATCCTCTTGAGAAGTAACCCAAGCGCCCACGTCAGCGGCGCCGCTCTAAATCCCGCCATAGCAAAAACAGCAATACCGGCACAAGAGACAATAGTACTCCAGATGATGCCGAAGATGAAAACAATCCCGCCCAGCCAAGCCTCGAGCAGGCCGGACGGGAGGACTGACAAGCTAGCCGTGATGAACAGGCAATGGATGAAGACTCGGAGGATGACAATTATATGCCTCTCTCCGAAGATGAGGTGAGCCTCGGCAACGAAGAATTTACAGTGCCCGAGGATCCCGTTGAGCAGGATCGCTTCAAGCGCCGGCTTATAGCCACTGCAAAGAGCCCGAAGAAGAAACAAAAGCAGCTTCAAGCTGATCAAATCTGTTCACTGATAGATGGACTGAGGTCCTGGTAGCCGAGGAATATGGAATCGAGCGCCCAACCAAAAGTTACCCGAGGCGCAGGTTGTTACCTCAATTCGAGGACGAGGCACTAGAGCCTATACTACAAGCACGAGATGCGGCTGACCGACCACCTCATGGCCGAGACAAAGCGGTGTACCAGCCCGAACACTAGCCCGCACCCCGTCGCCGAACAAATAAAAACATGAAGGCCTGGGGCTATACGGATGACCTGCGAGACGAATTGAAAAACAAAGCAGGACAGTCAAGATCGATCTACGTATCGCGGGGGCGAGCCCCAACATGTGACGATGATCGCCACGCCGGATATACTAAATACAAATCCGTCCGGGCCGAATACAGCAGACCAGACTCATCCGAACTGCGTCGCGACGTAGCCCCGCATAGAGGCGCCGCACACCCCCTATGCTTCACCGACAAAGTAATGGAGCATGAATTCCCAGAAGGGTATAAGCCCGTGAACATCGAACCATATGACGGGACAACAGACCCCGTGGTATGGATCGAAGATTTCCTTCTCCACATTCACATGGCCCGCGGCGATGACCTGCATGCCATCAAGTACCTCCCACTAAAACTCAAGGGACCAGCTCAACACTGGCTGAATAGTCTGCCGACAAATTCCATCGGCAGTTGGGAGAACCTAGAAAACACATTCCTTGACAACCTCCAGGGCACTTATGTGCGACCACCGGACGCTGATGATTTAAGTCACATAACCCAACAGCCCGGAGAGTCATCCAGGAAATTTTGGACTCGGTTCTTAACTAAAAAGAACCAAATCATCGACAGTCCGGACGCCGAAGCCCTAGCGGCCTTTAAGCATAACATCCGTGACGAGTGGATTGCCCGACACCTTGGCCAAGAGAGGCCGAAATCCATGGCAGCCCTCACGACACTCATGACATGCTTATGTGCGGGTGAGGACAGCTGGCTAGCTCGTAGCAACAGCACATCAAGAAATCCTGGCACTTTTGAACCAAGAGATAACAACGGCAAGTCCCGACGCAGCAAACATAAGCGTCGAAATAATGACGACAACACCAAAGACACAACCGTCAATGCCGGATTCAGCGGCTCTAATACCAGTCAAAGGAAGAAACAGTCCGGGCACGTCCAGTTTGGACCGTATACTCGACCGTCCATGCCAAACTCATGGCACCCTAGGAACACCAGCCAATCATACCAACAGGGAATGTTGGGTCTTCAAACAAGCCGACAAGTCAGGTGCCGAAAACAAGGAGAAGGGGTCGCAAATCGATGACGATGACGAGGAGCCCCGGCCACCGAACACAGGAGGGCAAAAGAAGTTTCCTCCACAAATTAAAACGGTGAATATGATAAACGCCACCCATACTCCCAAGCGGGAGAGGAAGCGCACTCTTAGGGATGTCTATGCAACGGAGCCAGTCGCCCCAAAATATAACCTATGGTCGTCCGGCCTGGTCACCTTTGATCGTAAGGATCATCTAGCCAATATCCGTCAGGGCGACTCAGCCGCACTAGTCCTTGACCCAATAATTTGCGGATTCCACCTCACACGAGTTCTTATGGACGGAGGCAGCAGTCTGAATCTACTTTATCAGGATACAGTGTGCAAGATGGGTATCGATCCTTCAAAGATCAAAGCCACTAAAACCACCTTTAAAGGTGTTATACCAGGCCTGGAGGGCCGCTGTACAGGCTCCGTTACTCTGGAGGTAGTCTTCGGACCCCCCGGATAATTACCGTAACAAAGAGTTTATCTTTGATATCGTCCCCTTTCACAACAACTATCATGCACTGCTCGGACGAACCGCGTTCGCTCAATTCAATGCAGTGCCACGTTAAGCTTATCTTAAGCTCAAGATGCCCGGTCCACGCGGCATGATAACAGTTAATGGCAAGGCCAAACGCTCCCTCCGTACTAAAGAGCACACCGCCACCTCAACAGTAGAAGTGCAGACTGGCATTTTTCAATCGAACCTTCATTCGACAGCCAGGTTCCCGGACACCATCAAAAGAGTCCGAACTACTCTGTGGACAGGACAGCCCAACTCATTAAGAGCTCAATTAACCACTCCGGCGGTAGGCGAAGGCAAAGCCAGGTTAGGCCACACAATGCGGCTTAACCGCTCCATGGCACACAAACATTTTTTGCATTTTCTTTGCAGGTCCACTTTTGTGTAGGCCATCACTAGCGACATGGCGACCAAACCCACGAGGGGACGAACATACCAAGGAGGGAAACAGCTCGAACGCATAAGGGAATCCTTCGATATTCCCCTTGATGACCATCCGATTATTACCGGGATCCGCACACAGCCTCCCTCCACTGGTCTCAGCAGGTTCTGAAGTCATATTTCTTTTTATCGCACTACTTGTACTCGTACACATCGACGTACTATTCAATTACAACATGTGGCTTTATATGATGCTTACTTGCTATTCTTTCTTATTGATATTC
Source organism: Triticum aestivum (assembly GCF_018294505.1). Lineage (NCBI taxonomy): Eukaryota > Viridiplantae > Streptophyta > Magnoliopsida > Poales > Poaceae > Triticum > Triticum aestivum. Next base: position 532,904,964 of record NC_057813.1, on the reverse strand, counting down.
TTTGTCAAAGGGCATCCGTACACTACGATACGCCTTAATATGCCAGGGGCCTCGTTGTACCCATAATACGGTAATAAAGTCCGAATACCTTCACGGTCATTCGGCACCCCAAACTTATAGCATTATATGCATCGGCTCTGAATCATGTCTTGGGTCAATAGTTGGGTTGCCCGGCTCCTGTGCTTGCTACCCTACGTTTTGCTATATCAGCTAGGGTAGTAAAGGGAGAACTACTGCGATTGCATCCTAGTTCTTCCAGGCGAGCGCCTCAGTAGAGAAAGCCGAAAACTGACTGTCATGATACGGCGAGAGCTGGTCAGCTGTTCGAGAGGTTAAAAAATCTTCAAGGATTTCTTTTGCATTATGTGATAACTAATGCAGCGTGCGATGGATCGGCCTTTTTCTTCCGATCAGGTGCTTATAGAGCCCCTAGTGCGGTCTTCCGAACACCAGGGGCTGCGCCTACCTTTCTTTTGTCAAACTCCTATGGCTAAGTGAGGGTGATAAAGCCTTATAGTCCGATTGCCTGGTTCGTTGCACTGAACACCTCCTTCAAGGACCCAAAACTGGGGTAAAGAGTGCTCAGGTTTATCCCGAACACCCCCGTACTTCCTACGTGGGGGCAGAAGCCGACGACTGGCCAACTCTCAGGATTAATATATAAAACGGCCACACAAGAGGTAAAATTTTCAAATAATAGGCATTATATCATTTAAATGACCGCGTTCAACACTACATGGGATAGCATGAATGTATTCATGGGAATATAATATCCTTGGCACATTGCTCCGCTACAATGCGGGATCCTTTCAGGACACTATCATAATATAACTCGGGCTTGCGGTGTTCCTTCCCCGTAGGCGGTCCATTGGTCATCAGCTTTTCGGCATCCATCTTCGCCCAGTGCACCTTTGCGCGGGTGAAGGCCATTCGCACGCCTTCCATACAGACCGACCGCTTGATGACTTCAAGTCGAGGGCAGGCACTTACAAGCCGCTTCACGAGCCTGAAGTAGCTGCTGGGAATCGCCTCGGCGGGCCACAACCGGATAATTAAATCCTTCATGGCTAGTTCGGCCGCCCTATGCAGTTTGATCAGCTGCTTCAGTTGATCGGCAAAGGGCACTGGATACTCTGGCGTCAGATACTGCGACCAGAAGAGCTTCTCCGCGGTGCTCCTTTCTTTGGCTCGGTAGAATTGTGCGGTATCAGATACGCTGCAAGGCAGTTCCGCAAACACCCCTGGAGAAATCCGAATTCAAATTAGTAACGTGATTTTCTCTTCAAATATTTGCTTTGCATAGAAAAAGCCTTACCCTCCGTGATATTCATCGCCTCCTGGATTTCCTGCAGGGCGCCTTGGGCTTTGCCCCGGGCATCGTGCGCGGCTTGATGAACCTTGGTGAGTTTAGATTCTTTCTCCATTAAACTCTGCTCCAAGGTCTCGCATTTCTTCACGGCCTCTTGGAGCTCTTGCTCAGCTTCAATAACCCTGGCCTCATGCTTTTCACGAAGAGCCTACTCTGCGGCTGCCTTCTTCTCGGCCTCGGCCACCACCTTCTTAAGAGCCTCGACTTTGGCCGTCGCCCCTAGAGCACATCATGAAATTTTTTCATCATACTCAATTATTCATTTGCACTGAATGTGAACAAGGTTTTTGTATACCTTGGTTATCCTTCAACTGATTTTTCACCTGGCCAAGTTCTTCTTCGGCCCGCTCCAGACCCTGCTTCAGTCCGGAGACTTCCGCAGTACGAGAGGCGGCAGTCGTTACGGACGCCTGCTTATAAAAACGCAAAAGAGGGAGAGGTACCACGAAGTAATTCTCCTACGAACATATATTTGATCCTCTGTCCGGTTTTTCTTTTGAACATCGAACAGTGTATCAGGGGCTACTACCTATACTATAACACTCTTTGACACCTCACAACATACCTCAAAGCCCGTTATAAGGCTGATGCAGGCTTCATTCAGCCCGCTTTCAACAGATTGAATCTTCTCAATCACCGCACCCATAAGGGCACGATGTTCTTCAACGATGGAGGCGCTCTTCAGCGCTGCTGATAAGGTATCCGGCACCTTGGGTTGGGCAGAGGTCGCCGGAGGAATAGGCGCACCCCTTCTGTCAAGGGAGGTTGCATGCCTAATTTCGGAGCCGCGTTGGTCTCCAGAACTGGGTCCTGCTGGGGGCTGAATTCAAGATAGTCCCCGCCGTCGGTGTCTACGGGAGCTTTTTCCCCCATGTGTCTGGCCGCTGAGGTTTGACCCTCTGGCGCCGCCTTGACGGTCTCCCCGCCCACTCCTCGGGCTGGGTCCCTTTGGGATGATACCCCGATGTCATTCATGTGTTTTGGGGAGGGGGGCGTCGGGCGTGTCTCGCTGTCCATAGCATCCGAACATAGTGAATCCTCTGAGGAGGATTGTTCGATGTGGGACCTCACCGGACTACAAAAAAAGTGTGACTCAATGCGATTAAACATCACACGATAGTGAGTCTGGATGCACAAATGTGCCCGGGTTTTATATAGTCATGATTTCACCAGGGGCTGGACCCTGGGATCCCACTCCGGGCTGCTATCGGTGGCGGTGGCGGATTCCTCTAGAAAGGGAGTTTTTCCCTTCTTATGCGACTTAGCCTCCAAGTGTGTGGAGGTCGTCCTTTTCTTTCTTACCCTCGCTGGGGGGGGGGTCAGCTTTCCTCCTCTTCCTCGTCCTCTTTGGAGGAAGAGCGGGCCTCGGAGTCTTCAGATATTGTGTCCGAAGTTCCTTGGCAACGACGGCCGCCCTTGGTCTCTTTGGCCTCTTTCTCGGTTTTCTTCTTCGGCGCCTTGTAAGGCGCCGGGACCAGCATCTTCGTAAGAAGTGGGCCGGCTGGTTCTTCTGGCAGTGGGGCCGGGCAGTAGATCCGCCCTGCCTTCTTCGTCCAGCCCTGGGAGAGTTGTGGAAAAACACATTAAGCATTTCCCTTGGATTATGCAGATAAAGCGTATGACTTGCCAACATACAAAGACTTACCGAACTCACGGGTCGGGACAATTGGTACCCGCGGTCCTCGGCTGAATCAGGCCACGATTTGCCAGACTTAAAGAGCACCTTCCAGATGTCTTTGTGCGATGAGTCGAAGAACCCTAGTAAGGTCTGATACGTCCATTTTGCATCATGCTTTTATATCGATATTTATTGCATTATGGGCTGTTATTACACATTATGTCACAATACTTATGTCTATTCTCTCTTATTTTACAAGGTTTATCATGAAGAGGGAGAATGCCGGCAGCTGGGATTCTGGCTGGAAAAGGAGCAAATATTGGAAACCTATTCTGCACAGCTCCAAAAGTCCAGAAACTCCACAAAAGTCAATTTTGGAATTAATAAGAATTATTGAGCAAAGAAAGTACCAGAGGGGGCCCACACCCTGGCCACGAGGGTGGGGGCGCACCCCCCCACTGGGCGCGCCCCCTGTCTCGTGGGCCCCCTGGTGGCCCTTGATGTCTACTACACAACCTTCTTCTTGTAGACGTTGTTGGGCCTCCAAGTGCAGAGGTTTGTAGGACAGTAGCAAATTTCCCTCAAGTGGATGACCTAAGGTTTATCAATCCGTGGGAGGCTTAGGATGAAGATGGTCTCTCTCAAACAACCCTGCAACCAAATAACAAAGAGTCTCTTGTGTCCCCAACACACCCAATACAATGGTAAATTGTATAGGTGCACTAGTTTGCCGAAGAGATGGTGATACAAGTACAATATGGATAGTAGATATGGTTATTTGTAATCTGAAATTATAAAAACAGCAAGGTAACTAATGATAAAAGTGAGCATAAACGGTATAGCAATGGTAGGAAACAAGGCATAGGGTTCATACTTTCACTAGTGCAAGTTCTCTCAACAATAATAACATAGATAGATCATATAAAAATCCCTCAACATGCAACAAAGAGTCACTCCAAAGCCACTAATAGAGGAGAACAAATGAAGAGATTATGGTAGGGTACGAAACCACCTCAAAGTTATCCTTTCTGTTCTATCTATTCAAGAGTTCGTAGTAAAATAACATGAAGCTATTCTTTCCGCTCAATCTATCATAGAATTCATACTAGAATAACACCTTAAGACACAAATCAACCAAAACCCTAATGTCACCTAGATACTCCATTGTCACCTCAAGTATCCGTGGGCATGATTATACGATATGCATCACACAATCTCAGATTCATCTATTCAACCAACACAAAGTACTTCAAAGAGTGCCCCAAAGTTTCTACTGGAGAGTTAAGACGAAAACGTGTGCCAACCCCTATGCATAGGTTCATGGGCGGAACCTACAAGTTGGTCACCAAAACATACATCAAGTCTCACATGATATCCCATTGTCACCACAGATAAGCACGGCAAGACATACATCAAGTGTTCTCAAATCATTAAAGACTCAATCCGATAAGATAACTTCAAAGGGAAAACTCAATTCATCACAAGAGAGTAGAGGGGGAAGAAACATCATAAGATCCAACTATAATAGAAAAGCTCGCGATACATCAAGATCGTGTCATAGAGAGAACACGAGAGAAAACACAAGAGAGAGAGAGATCAAACACATACCTACTGGTACATACCCTCAGCCGCGAGGGTGAACTACTCCCTCCTCGTCATGGATAGCGCTGGGATGATGAAGATGGCCACCGGTGATGGGTTCCCCCTCCGGCAAGGTGCCAGAACAGGCTCCTGAGAGGTTTTTGGTGGCTACAGAGGCTTGCGGCAGCAGAACTCCCGATCTATCTTCTTCCTAAAAATCACGCTCCTGAAGGTTTCATTCCGTTTGGACTCCGTTTGATATTCCTTTTCTTCGAAATACTGAAACAGGCAATAAAACAGCAATATGGGCTAGGCCTCCGGTTAATAGGTTAGTCCCAAAAATAATATAAAAGTGTATAATAAAGCCCATAATCATTCAAAACATATAATAAAATAGCATGAGTGCTTCATAAATTATAGATACATTGGAGACGTATCAGCATCCCCAAGCTTAATTCCTGTTCGTCCTTGAGTAGGTAAATGATAAAAGAAAGAATTTATGAAGTGTGAATGCTATAAGGTGCACAAGTTTGATCAATGATAATTTCAATCACCTTTTCTAGCATGATTATATGTTATAACAGTAGTTCATCTCATAAGACTTCTCACGAACCAGTAACAAGCAAATCACATGTTAAAGCATAGACCATAAACTTTCTTGAAAACTAGCAAACTTCATTCTTAGTCATCAAACAATTACAATTCATCTTATTTTCAGGAATAGCAAACTCCACATACTCAACTATCATATAGTATTCTACAATTGCTAACACTCACGCAATACTTGTGGTTATGAAGTTTTAATCAGACACTGAGAAAGATAGGGGCTTATAGTGTTGCCTCCAAACGTATTCACCTTTGGGTGATGTTAACAATAATAGTTCATGCTAACTTACATTCAATTGGATATATATATCAGGATCACCCCAACACAAAGTGCTTGCCAAAGGATAAAATGAAAAAGGGAAAGGTGAAGATCACCTTGACTCTTGCATAAAGTAAAAGATAGGCCCTTCGCAGAGAGAATCAGAGGTTGTCATGCGCTTTTAGGGTTGGATACATAAAATCTTAATGCAAAAGAACGTCACTTTACATTGCCCCTTGTATATGGACCTTTATTATGCAGCCCGTCGCTTTTATTGCTTCCATAACAAGATCGTAAAAAGCTTATTTTCTCCGCACTAATAAGTCATGCATATTTAGAGAGCAATTTTTATTGCTTGCACCGATGACAACTTACTTGAAGGATCTTACTCAATCCATAGGTAGGTATGGTGGACTCTCATGGCAAAAACTGGGTTTAAGGATATTTGGAAGCACAAGTAGTATCTCTATTTGGTGCAAGGAATTTGGCTAGCATGAGGGGGAAAGGCAAGCTCAACATGTTTGAATGATCCATGACAATATACTTTAACTGAGATGTGAGAAAACATAACCCATTACGTTGTCTTCCTTGTCCAACATGAACTCTTTAGCATGTCATACTTAATGAGTGCTCACAATTATAAAAGATGTCTAGGATAGTATATTTATATGTGAAATCTCTCTTCCTTCAATATTCTTTCATGAATTGTTCAAATGACCAATACAATGCTTGCTAACCTTCAATAAATTTACAACCTATACTTCTTAGATGTGAAGTCATTACTCCCCATGGGATAAGAAAATGAGACATATATAATTTTCAGATTTATGACATTCAACTCATTCAACCATTTACTCATAGGATATAAGTGAAGCACACAAGTAAATGACAAACTACTCCAACCAGATATAAGTGAAGATCAATGAGTAGCTAAATAATTATGTAACTATGTGAAGACTCTCCCTCATTTAAGAATTTCAGATCTTGGTATTTTATTCAAACAGCAAGCAAAGCAAAATAAATGTCATTGCAAGGATAGCACGACTCTTGTGAAGAAGCAAAAAACTTAGGTTCAACCGATACTAACCGATAGTTGGTGAAGAAGAAAGGTGGGATGCCTAACGGGGCATCCACAAGCTTAGATGCTTGAGACTTCTTGAAATATTATCCTGGGGTGCCTTGGGCATCCCCAAGCTTGAACTTTTGTGTCTCCTTAATTCCTCTCATATCATGGTTTCTCTTTTATTAAAAGCTTCATCCACACCAAACTCAACAAGAACTCGTGAGATAGGTTAGTATAAACCAATGCAAAACCTTATCATTTTCTACTGTAACAAATCACTAAAATTATTATTCAACATTTCATACTAAATGTCTCTGCATATTTAATACTCCTATCCTCAAATAGAATCATTAAACAAGCAAACATATGCAAACAATGCAAACATAACAGCAATCTGCCAAAACAGTACAGTTTGAAAAGAGTGCAAGAGTATCAATACTTCCCTAACTCCAAAAATTATAAGAAAAATACTACGCTGTAGAAGATTTATCATAGCTCAATATGCAAAAATATTCAACATTAGATCATTCTATGACTTATCTAGGGAATTTTTGGAACAACGGTAAACTTTCTGTTTTCAAACAGCAACATGTATACTAGCAAAACAAGCATGGTAAAGGCTATCCTTGACATTTTTATTGAAATTAAAGATGCAAAACATTATTCTAAATAACAGCAAGCAAATACTAACAAAATAAAATTACGCTCCAAGCAAAACACATATCATGTGGTGAATAAAAATATAGCTCCAAGTAAAGTTACCGATGAACGAAGACAAAAGAGGGGATGCCATCCGGGGCATCCCCAAGGTTAGGCTCTTGGTTCTACTTGAATATTACCTTGGGGTTCCTTGGGCATCCTCAAGCTTAGGCTCTTGCCACTCCTTATTCCATAGTCCATTGAATCTTTACCCAAAACTTGAAAACTTCAACCACACAAAACTCAAAACAAAACTCGTAAGCTCCGTTAGTATAAGAAAATAAACCACCACTTTAAGGTATCGTAATGAACTCATTCTAAATTCATATTGGTGTAATATCTACTGTATTCTAACTTATCTATGGTTCATACCCTCCGATACTAGTCATACATTCATCAAAATAAGCTAACAACACAATGAAAACAGAATCTGTCAAAAAACAGAACCGTCTGTAGTAATCTGTATCAAACGTATACTTCTGGAACTAAACAAATTCTGAAATAAATTGCTGGACATGAGGAATTTGTCTGTTAATCATGTGCAAAAAGAATCTACCTAAAAGCACTCTCCAGTAAAAACTGGCAGCTATTCTCGTGAGCGCTAAAGTTTCTGTTTTTTTACAGTAAGATCACATAAACTTCACCCAAGTCTTCCCAAAGGTTCTACTTGGCACAAACACTAATTAAATCATGAAACCACATCTAAACAGAGGCTAGATGAATTATTTATTACTAAAAAGGAACAAAAAGCAAGGAACAAAAGTAAAGTTGGGTTGCCTCCCAACAAGCGCTATCGTTTAACGCCCCTAGCTAGGCATGATGAAATGATGCTCACATAAAAGATAAGAATTGAAACATAAAGCGAGCATCATGAAGAATATGACTAGCACATTTAAGCCTAACCCACTTCCTATGCATAGGGATTTTGTGAGCAAACAACTTATGGGAGCAATAATCAACTAGCATAGGAAGGTAAAACAAGCATAGCTTCAAAATTTGAAGCATATCGAGAGAAAACTTGACATTGTTGCAATTCCTACAAGCATATGTTCATCCCTCATAATAATTTTCAGTAGCATCATGAATGAATTCAACAATATAACTAGTACCTAAATCACTCTTTTCATGATCTACAAGCATAGAAAATTTATCACTCTCTACATAAGCAAAATTCTTCTCATGAATAGTAGTGGGAGCAAACTCAACAAAATAATTATCATGTGAGGCATAATCCAATTGAAAACTAAAATCATGATGACAAGTTTCATGGTTATCATTATTCCTAATAGCATACAAGTCATCACAATAATCATCATAGATAGCAACTTTGTTCTCATAATCAATTGGAACCTCTTCCGAAATAGCGGAATCATCACTAAATAAAGTTGACACTCTTCCAAATCCAATTTCATGTTCATCACAATAAGATTCAACATCCTCCAAAATAGTGGGATCACTACTTCCTAAAGTTGAGACTCTTCCAAACCCACTTTAATCAATATAATCATCATAAATAGGAGGCATGCTTTCATCAAAATAAATTTGCTCATCAAAACTTGGGGGACAAAAAATATCATCTTCATCAAACATAGCATCCCCAAGCTTGTGGCTTTGCATATCATTAGCATCATGGATATTCAAGGAGTTCATACTAACAACATTGCAACCATTCTCATCATTCAAAGATTTAGTATCAAACATTCTATAGATTTATTCTTCTAGCAGTTGAGCACAATTTTCCTTACCATCATTCTCACAAAAGATATTAAAAAGATAAAGCGTATGAGACAAACTCAATTCCATTTTTTTGTAGTTTTCCTTTATAAACTAAACTAGTGATAAACCCAGAAAAGGGCTTGATGTCTACTACACAACCTTCTTCTAGTAGACGTTGTTGGGCCTCCAAGTGCAGAGGTTTGTAGGACAGTAGCAAATTTCCCTCAAGTGGATGACCTAAGGTTTATCAATCCGTGGGAGGCGTAGGATGAAGATGGTCTCTCTCAAACAACCCTGCAACCAAATAACAAAGAGTCTCTTGTGTCCCCAACACACCCAATACAATGGTAAATTGTATAGGTGCACTAGTTCGGCGAAGAGATGGTGATACAAGTGCAATATGGATAGAAGATATGGTTATTTGTAATCTGAAATTATAAAAACAGCAAGGTAACTAATGATAAAAGTGAGCGTAAATGGTATAGCAATGGTAGGAAACAATGCATAGGGTTCATAATTTCACTAGTGCAAGTTCTCTCAACAATAATAACATAGATAGATCATATAACAATCCCTCAACATGCAACAAAGAGTCACTCCAAAGCCACTAATAGCGGAGAACAAACAAAGAGATTGTGGAAGGGTACGAAACCACCTCAAAGTTATCCTTTCTGTTCTATCTATTCAAGAGTTCATAGTAAAATAACATGAAGCTATTCTTTCCGCTCAATCTATCATAGTATTATACTAGAATAACACCTTAAGACACAAATCAACCAAAACCCTAATGTCACCTAGATACTCCATTGTCACCTCAAGTATCCGTGGGCATGATTATACGATATGCATCACACAATCTCAGATTCGTCTATTCAACCAACACAAAGTACTTCAAAGAGTGCCCCAAAGTTTCTACCGGAGAGTCAAGACGAAAACGTGTGCCAACCCCTATGCATAGGTTCATGGGCGGAACCCGCAAGTTGGTCACCAAAACATACATCAAGTGGCACATGATATCCCATTGTCACCACAGATAAGCACGTCAAGACATACATCAAGTGTTCTCAAATCATGAAAGACTCAATCCAATAAGATAACTTCAAAGGGAAAACTCAATTCATCACAAGAGAGTAGAGGGGGGGAAACATCATAAGATCCAACTATAATAGCAAAGCTTGCGATACATCAAGATCATGTCATAGAGAGAACACGAGAGAGAGAGATCAAACACATAGCTACTCGTACATACCCTCAGCCCCGAGGGTGAACTACTCCCTCCTCGTCATGGATAGCGCCGGGATGATGAAGATGGCCACCGGTGATGGGTTCCCCCTCCGGCAAGGTGCCAGAACGGACTCCCGAGAGGTTTTTGGTGGCTACAGAGGCTTGCGGCGGCGGAACTCCTGATCTATCTTCTTCCTAAAAATCACGCTCCCGAAGGTTTCATTCCGTCTGGACTCTGTTTGATATTCCTTTTCTTCGAAATACTGAAACAGGCAATAAAATAGCAATATGGGTTGGGTCTCCGGTTAATAGGTTAGTCCCAAAAATAATATAAAAGTGTATAATAAATCCCATAATCATTCAAAACAGATAATAAAATAGCCTGAATGCTTCATAAATTATAGATATGTTGGAGACGTATCAGCCCTCCGGTGCCCATCTTCTGCTATATGAGGGCTTTTACCCTGGAAAAATCCCTAGGCAAGCTTACGAGACGAAACTCCGCCGCCACGAGGCGGAACCTTGGCGGAACCAATCTAGGGCTCCCGCGGAGTTGTTCTGCTGGGGAAACTTCCCTCCGGGAGGGGGAAATCATCACCATCATCATCACCAATGATCCTCTCATCGGGAGGGGGTCAATCTACATCAACATCTTCACCATCACCATCTCCTCTCAATACCCTAGTTCATCTCTTGTATCCAATATTGTATCGAAACCACAAATTGGTACATGTGGGTTGCTAGTAGTGTTGATTACTCCTTGTAGTTGATGCTAATTGGTTTACTTGGTGGAAGATCATATGTTCAGATCCTTAATGCATATTAATACTCCTCTGATCATGAACATGAATATGCTTTGTGAGTAGTTACGTTTGTTCCTGAGGACATGGGTGAAGTCTTGCTATCAGTAGTCATGTGAATTTGGTATTCGTTCGATATTTTGCTGAGATGTATGTTGTCTCTCCTATAGTGGTGTTATGTGAACATCGACTACATGACACTTCACCATTATTTGGGCCTAGAGGAAGGCATTGGGAAGTAATAAGTAGATGATGGGTTGCTAGAGTGACAGAAGCTTAAACCCTAGTTTATGCGTTGCTTCGTAAGGGTCTGATTTGGATCCACTAGTTTCATGCTATGGTTAGGTTTACCTTAATACTTCTTTTGTAGTTGCGGATGCTTGCAATAGGGGTTAATCATAAGTGGGATGCTTGCCCAAGAAAGGGCAGTACCCAAGCACCGGTCCACCCACATATCAAATTATTAAAGTAACGAACGTGAATCATATGAGCATGATGAAAACTAGCTTGACGATAATTCCCATGTGTCCTCGGGAGCGCTTTTCTCATTATAAGAAATTGACCAGGCTTGTCCTTTGCTACCAAAAGGATTGGGCCACCGTTCTGCACTTTATTTACTTTCATTGCTTGTTACCCGTTACAAATTACCCTATCAAAAAACTATCTGTTACCTACAATTTCCGTGCTTGCAGAGAATACCTTACGTAAAACCGCTTGTCATTTCCTTCTGCTCCTCGTTGGGTTCGACACTCTTAATTATCGAAAGGACTACGATAGATCCCCTATACTTGTGGGTCATCAAGATTCTTTTCTGGTGCCGTTGCCATGGAGTGAAGTGCCTTTGGTGAGTGGAACTTGGTAAGGAAACATTTATATGGTGTGCTGAAATTTTCTGTCACTTGTTACTATGGAAACAAATCCTTTGAGGGGCTTGTTCGGGGCATCTTCGCCCCAACCAATAGAGAAAAGAGTTTCTCCTCAACCTACTAAACCTACTGAAAATGTTTACTTTGATATTCCTTCGTGTATGATAGAGAAACTACTAGCTAATCCCTTTGTAGGAGATGGAACATTACATCCCGATTTACACCTTATCTATGTGGATGAAGTTTGTAGATTATTTAATCTTGCAAGTATTCCCGATGATGTTGTTAAGAGGAAGGTCTTCCCTTTATCTTTGAAGGGATATGCATTGACATGGTATAGTCTATGCGATGATATGGGATCTTGGAACTATAAACGATTGAAATTGGAATTTCACCAGAAGTTCTATCCTATGCATCTTGTTCATCGTGATCGTAATTACATATATAATTTTTGTCCTCACGAAGGATAAAGCATCGCTCAAGCTTGGGGGAGGCTTAAGTCAATGTTATATTCATGTCCCAATCGTGAGCTCTCAAGAGAAATGACGATTCAAAAATTTTATGCTCGACTTTCTCTCAATGATCGCACCATGCTTGATACTTCCTGTGTTGGTTCTTATATGCTGAAGACTATTGAATTCAAGTGGGATTTACTGGAAAGAATTAAGCGCAACTATGAAGATTGGGGTTCCGACGATGGTAAGGAGTCAGGTATGACACCTAAGTTTGATTGTGTTAAATCTTTTATGGATACCGATGCTTTTCGTGGATTTAGCACTAAATATGGACTTGACTCTGAGATAGTAGCTTCTTTCTGTGAATCTTTTGCTGCTCATGTTGATCTCCCTAAGGAGAAGTGGTTTAAATATAATCCCCCATTGAAGTAAAAGTTGTTGCACCTATTACAGTTGAAGAAAAGACTATCACTTATAATGATCCTATTTTTCCTACTACTTATGTTGAGAAACCACCTTTTCCTCTTAGAATAAAGGATCATGCTAAAGCTTCAACTGTTGTTCGTAAGAGTAATACTAGAACATATACACCTCTGAGCAAATTAAAGTTGAACCTAGTATTGCTATGGTTAAAGATCTCTTGGATGATAATATAGATGAGCCTGTTATTTACTTCTGTGGTGAAACTGCTAATATTGCTCAACCAGATGCTAAGATACATAGACCTGTTGTAGGCATGCCTGTTATTTCTGTTAAAATAGGAGATCATTGTTATCATGGCTTATGTGATATGGGTGCTAGTGCTTGTGCAATACCTATTTCCCTATATAAAGAAATGATGCATGATATTGCACCCGCTGAGTTAGAAAATATTGATGTTACAGTAGAGATAGTATTACACCTTTTGGGATTGTTAGAGATGTAGAAGTCTTGTGTGGGAAAGTTAAATATCCTGCTGATTTTCTTGTTCTTGGTTCCCCACAAGATGACTTTTGTCCCATTATATTTGGCAGACCCTTCTTAAATACTGTTAATGCTAGGATTGATTGTGAAAAGGATGTTGTCACAATTGGCTTGGGGGATATGAAACATGAGTTTAATTTTGCTAAGTTCCATAGACAACCCCATGATAAAGAATTGCCTAGTAAGGATGAAATTATTGGTCTTGTTTCTATTGTCGTGCCTCCTACTGATCCGTTAGAACAATATTTGCTAGACCATGAAAATGATATGTTTATGAATGAAAGAAGGGAGATAGATGAATTATTCCTTAAACAGGGGCCTATTTTGAAACACAACTTACCTGTTGAAATCCTAGGGGATCCTCCTCCACCCAAGGGTGATCCCGTGTTTGAGCTTAAACCATTACCTGATAATCTTAAGTATGTTTACCTTGATGAAAAGAAGATATATCCTATTATTATTAGTGCTAACCTTTCAGAGCAAGAAGAGGAAAGATTATTGAAAACTCTAAAGAAGCACCGTGCTGCTATTGGATATACTCTGGATGATGGGCATTAACCCAAACTATGCCAACACAAAATTAAATTGGACGAAGGCTCCAAACCAGTTAGAGATCATCAACGACGGTTAAATCCTAAGACGAAAGAAGTGGTAAGAAAGGAGATACTAAAGCTCCTTGAGGCAGGTATAATTTATCCCGTTGCAGATAGTGATTGGGTAAGTCCTGTCCATTGCGTCCCTAAGAAGGGAGGTATTACTGTTGTTCCTAATGATAAAGATGAATTGATTCCGCAAAGAATTATTACAGGTTATAGGATGGTAATTGATTTCCATTAATTAAATAAAGCTACTAAGAAAGATCATTACCCTTTACCTTTTATTGATCAAATGCTAGAAAGACTATCCGAACACACACATTTTTGCTTTCTAGATGGTTAATCTGGTTTCTCTCAAATACCTGTGTCAGCGGAGGATCAATCAAAAACTACTTTTACTTGTCCTTTCGATACTTTTGCTTATAGACTTATGCCTTTTGGTTTATGTAATGCACCTGCTACCTTTCAAAGATGCATGATGGCTATATTCTCTGACTTTTGTGAAAAAAATTGTGAGGTATTCATGGATGATTTCTCCGTTTATGGATCCTCTTTTGATGATTGCTTGAGCAACCTTGATCGAGTTTTGCAGAGATGTGAAGACACTAGTCTCGTCTTGATTTGGGAAAAGTGCCACTTTATGTTTAATGAAGGCATTGTCTTGGGGCATAAAATTTCTGAAAGAGGTATTGAAGTTGATAAAGCTAAAGTTGATGCTATTGAAAAGATGCCATGTCCCAAGGACATTAAAGGTATAAGAAGTTTCCTTGGTCATGCCGGTTTTTATAGGAGGTCCATTAAGGACTTCTCCAAAATCTCGAGGCCTCTGACTAATTTATTGCAAAAGGATATTTATTTTGTCTTTGATGATGATTGTGTAGAAGCATTTGAAATACTTAAGAAAGCTTTAATCACTGCACCTATTGTTCAGCCACCTGATTGGAATTTATCCTTTGAAATTATGTGTGATGCTAGTGATTATTCTGTAGGTGCTATTCTAGGGCAAAGAGTTGATAAGAAATTAAATGTTATCCAATATGCTAGTAAAACTCTTGATACTGCCCAGAGAAATTATGCTACTACTGAAAAAGAATTCTTAGCAGTTGTATTTGCTTGTGATAAGTTTAGACCTTATATTGTTGATTCTAAAGTTACTATTCACACTGATCATGCTGCTATTAAATATCTTATGGAAAAGAAAGATGCTAAACCTAGACTTATTAGATGGGTTCTCTTGCTCCAATAATTTGATTTGCATATTATTGATAGAAAGGGAGCTGAGAACCCCGTTGCAGACAACTTGTCTAGGTTAGAGAATGTTCTTGATGACCTACTACCTATTGATGATAGCTTTCCTGATGAACAATTAGCGGTTATTAATGCTTCTCGTACTGCTCCATGGTATGCTGATTATGCTGATTACATTGTTGCTAAATTTATACCACCTAGTTTCACATACCAACAAAAGAGAAAGTTCTTTTATGATTTAAGACATTACTTCTGGGATGACCCACACCTTTATAAAGAATGAGTAGATGGTGTTATTAGATGTTGTGCACCTGAGCATGGACAGGAACAGATCCTATGCAAGTGTCACTCCGAACTATATGGAGGACACCATGCTGGAGATAGAACCACACATAAGGTATTGCAATCCGGTTTTTATTGGCCTACTCTCTTCAAAGATGCTCGTAAGTTTGTCTTGTCTTGTGATGAATGTCATAGAACTGGTAATATTAGTACACGTCAAGAAATGCCTATGAATTATTCTCTTGTTATATAACCATTTGATGTTTGGGGCTTTGATTATATGGGACCTTTTCCTGCCTCTAATGGATATACACATATTTTAGTTGCTGTTGATTACTTTACTAAGTGGGTAGAAGCTATTCCAACTAGTAGTGCTGATCATAACACCTCTATTAAGATTGTTAAAGAAGTTATTTTTTCGAGGTTTGGAGTCCCTAGATATCTCATGACTGATGGTGGTTCACATTTTATTCATGGTGCTTTTCGTAAAATGCTTGCTAAGTATGATGTTAATCATAGAATTGCATCTCCTTATCACCCATAGTCTACTGGTCAAGTAGAGTTGAGTAATAGAGAGCTCAAATTAATTTTGCAACGGACTGTTAATAGATCTAGGAAGAATTGGTCCAAGAAACTTGATGATGCATTATGGGCCTATAGAACTGCATATAAGAATCCTATGGGTATGTCTCTGTATAAAATGGTATATGGAAAAGCATGTCACTTACCTCTCGAACTTGAACACAAAGCATATTGGGCTATTAAAGAGCTCAACTATGACTTCAAACTTGCTGGTGAGAAGAGGTTATTTGATATTAGCTCACTTGATGAATGGAGAACCCAGGCCTATGAGAATACCAAGCTGTTCAAAGAAAAAGTTAAAAGATAGCATGAGAAAAGAATACAAAAGGGTGAGTTTAACGTAGGTGATTATGTGTTGCTATTCAAGTCTCATTTAAGATTATTTTGCTGGAAAACTTGTCTCTAAATGGGAAGGTCCTTACGTTATCGAGGAGGTCTATCGTTCCGGTGCGATAAAAATCAACAACTTCGAGGGCACAAGTCCGAGGGTGGTGAACGGTCAAAGAATCAAACACTATATCTCAGGTAATCCTATAAATATTGAAACTAATATTATTGAAACCGTAACCCCGGAGGAATACATAAGGGACAATTTCCAGAACGTTTCAGACTCCGAAAAGGAATAGGTATGTGGTACGGTAAGTAAACCGACTCCAAAATAATTATAATGGCAATTTTTCTCCATTTTGGAATATTTCAGAATTTTGGGAAGCAAGAAGTAATCCGGGAAGGACATGAGGCCTCCACGAGGGTGGAGGGCGCGCCCACCCTTACTGGGCGTGCCCCCTGCCTCGTGGGCACCTCATGTGCCTCCCTGACTCCGTTTTCTTGCACATTACTTATTTTGGTTGGTAAAAATTCATTATATAATCTCCCGAAGGTTTTGACCACCGTATCACGCAAAAATCTTCTGTTTTCGTTTCGAGCTGTTTTTGACAGATTTAGAGCATCATGTCATCACCCTCCTTCAACAATGAAGACAAGGATGCTTGGCTATTGAAGATAGATCTGAAAAGAGAAGAACCGGAGGAGAATAACAAGGATGAAGGGATCAAGAAGGCCATGGAGGACCAAGCTCCGGTGGCGGAAGAAGAAAACATCCCTCAACCTCTACCTAACCTCTTTACCCAACTGAGATTGAAGCTTTCAAGATGATTGAGTTAGCTCACATACAAAATAAGTATCTTACACACGAAAATATTCTGTTGAAGGATCATATCGTCGCACTCAAGGGCATTATCCGCAAGTTGGAGGAGCTTTTACGCTCAATGTGCGATTATCCGCCATCATCATCACCGCCTTCGTCACCTCCAAGGACATAATCACATGGGTATGGGCACTCCCCTTGGCAACTGCCAAGCTTGGGGGCCCCGGTATCGTATCAGCATCACACTCCTATCTTTACCGTTTTACTTCGTTCGATCCTTTTAGTAATATCTTGATCTAGCAGATTGAAGTTTTAGTATGAATTAGTTTTGAGTTTTTATTTGTGATCCTCTATGTAATCGAGTCCATGAGCTATCTATAATAAATAATAGTGTTGAGTCAAGGGCTTTGCTATCTTGCTATGATCTTGAAGAATTATAAAGAATAAAAAGAATAAAAGAGTTCATATTGATCTTATGGATAGTAATGACTTCACATATAAAGAGTATGAGGCATAAAAGTTGTTGAGAGTTGACAAACATAGTTTTGGTCATCGTTGCAATTAATAGGAGGTAATAAAGAAAGAGAGATTCTCACATATAAATATACTATCTTGGACATCTTTTATGATTGTGAGCACTCATTAAGTATGACATGCTAAAGAGTTGATGTTGGACAAGGAAGACAACATAATGGGTTATGTTTTCTCACATCTCAGTTAAAGGATACTGTTATGGATCGTCCAACATGTTGAGCTTGCCTTTCTCCCTCATGCTAGCCAAATTCCTTACACCAAGTAGAGATACTACTTGTGCTTCCAAATATCCTTAAACCCAGTTTTGCCATGAGAGTCCACCATACCTACCTATGGATTGAGTAAGATCC
The DNA here is from genome assembly GCF_018294505.1 of Triticum aestivum. Lineage (NCBI taxonomy): Eukaryota > Viridiplantae > Streptophyta > Magnoliopsida > Poales > Poaceae > Triticum > Triticum aestivum. The sequence goes on along the minus strand of NC_057813.1, from coordinate 532,887,006 downwards.
TTCAAGTAAGTTGTCATGTTGCAAACAATAAAAATTGCTCTCTAAATATGAATGACTTATTAGTGTGGAGAAAATAAGCTTTATACGATCATGTGATATGGAAGTAATAAAAGCGACGGACTACATAATAAAGGTTCATATCACAAGTGGCAATATAAAGTGACGTTCTTTTGCATTAAGTTTTTGTGCATCTGCTTCCCTCTGCGAAGGGCCTATCTTTTACTTTATGTCTTTTACTTTTTGGAAGAGTCAAGGTGATCTTCACCTTTCCCCTTTTCATTTTATCCTTTAGCAAGCACCTCGTGTTGGAAAGATCCTGATATATATATATCCAACTGGATGTAAGTTAGCATGAACTATTATTGTTGACATCACCCAAAGGTGAATACGTTGGGAGGCGAAATTGTAAGCCCCTATCTTTCTCAGTGTCCAATTAAAACTCCATAACCATAAGTATTGCGTGAGTGCAATTGTAGAAGACTATATGATAGTTGTGTATGTGGACTTGTTGAAAAGCTCTATTCTTGACTCTTTCTGATGTTATGATAAATTGTAATTGCTTCAATGACTGAGATTATAGTTTGCTAGTTCTCAATGAAGTTTATGATCCATACTTGACATTGTGAATAGATTTTACTTTAGCATGAGAAATCATATGACAAAATCTATATATGTTGTTGTTATAAGAATGATCATGATGCCCTCATGTCCGTATTTTATTTTTATCGACACCTCTATCTCTAAACATGTGGACATATTTTTCGATATTGGCTTCCGCTTGAGGATAAGCGAGGTATAAGCTTGGGGGAGTTGATACGTCCATTTTGCATCATGCTTTTATATCGATATGTATTGCATTATGGGCTGTTATTACACATTATGTCACAATACTTATGGCTATTCTCTCTTATTTTACAAGGTTTATCATGAAGAGGGAGAATGCCGGCAACTGGGATTCTGGCTGGAAAAGGAGCAAATATTGGAAACCTATTCTGCACAGCTCCAAAAGTCCTGAAACTCCAGGAAAGTCATTTTTGGAATTAATAAGAATTATTGAGCAAAGAAAGTACCAGAGGGGGCCCACACCCTGGCCACGAGGGTGGGGGGCGCGCCCCCTATCTCATGGGCCCCCTGGTGGCCCTCCGGTGCCCATCTTCTGCTATATGAAGGCTTTTACCCTGGAAAAAAATCATAAGCAAGCTTACAGGACGAAACTCCGCCGCCACGAGGTGGAACCTTGGCGGAACCAATCTAGGGCTCCTGCGGAGCTGTTTTGCCGGGGAAACTTCCCTCCGGGAGGGGGAAATCATCACCATCGTCTTCACCAACAATTCTCTCATTGGGACGGGGTCAATCTCCATCAACATCTTCACCAGCACCATCTCCTCTCAAAACCCTAGTTCATCTCTCGTATCCAATCTTGTATCAAAACCACAAATTGGTACATGTGGGTTGCTAGTAGTGTTGATTACTCCTTGTAGTTGATGCTAATTGGTTTACTTGGTGGAAGATCATATGTTCAGATCCTTAGTGCATATTAATACTCCTCTGATCATGAACATGAATATGCTTTGTGAGTAGTTACGTTTGTTCCTGAGGACATGGGTGAAGTCTTGCTATCAGTAGTCATGTGAATTTGGTATTGGTTCGATATTTTGATGAGATGTATGTTGTCTCTCCTCTAGTGGTGTTATGTGAACGTTGACTACATGACACTTCACCATTATTTGGGCCTAGAGGAAGGCATTGGGAAGTAATAAGTAGATTCTGGGTTGCTAGAGTGACAAAAGCTTAAACCCTAGTTTATGCGTTGCTTCGTAAGGGGCTGATTTGGATCCACTAGTTTCATGCTATCGTTAGGTTTACCTTAATACTTCTTTTGTAGTTGCGGATGCTTGCAATAGGGGTTAATGATAAGTGGGATGCTTTCCCAAGAAAGGGCAGTACCCAAGCACCGGTCCACCCACATATCAAATTATCAAAGTAACAAATGCGAATCATATGAGCATGATGAAAACTAGCTTGACGATAATTCCCATGTGTCCTTGGGAGCGCTTTTCTCATTATAAGAAATTGTCCAGGCTTGTACTTTGCTACAAAAAGGATTGGGCCACCTTGCTGCACTTTATTTACATTCATTGCTTGTTACCCGTTACAAATTACCCTATCACAAAACTGTCTGTTACCTACAATTTCAGTGCTTGCAGAGAATACCTTACTGAAAACCGCTTGTCCTTTCCTTCTGCTCCTTGTTGGGTTCAACACTCTTACTTATCGAAAGGACTATGATAGATCCCCTATACTTGTGGGTCATCAAGCTCTGGTGCTTGGCCGGGTCGAATTCCCATAAATTGCAAGCCCTGTGTTGACAAGGGAGAATCCGGCAAACTAATACCACCTGGACTACATTGACAAGTTTGATATTCTTGTCTTCCATACCCTTCACGCGCGTCTAGAGCACCGACAACTCATCTGGTGAAGACCAGTTCAGGCCTCTCTTGGGCCAGGACGAAAGCCGCAATGGAGCTCCGGATCGGAATTCGGGAGCTCCGACCCATTTTGTGCCGCGTGGCTCAGTGACATAGAGTCATTGAAGGTACCTGATGGCCATGTTACGTTGGGCATCTTGCTTACCATGGCTCCTCCGCACTCAGCCTGCTCGCTGCTCACCACCTTGGGCTTCACATTGAAAATCTTAAGCCATAAGCCGAAGTGTGGGGAGATGCGGAGAAAGGCCTCGCACACAATGATGAATGTCGAGATGTTGAGGAAGAAATTGGGGGATAGATCATGAAAATCAATCCCATAGTAATACATAATGTCTCGAACGAATGGGTGGAGGGGAAACCCTAGCCCACGGACAAAGTGAGGGAGGAATACAACCCTCTCGTGGGGTTCCAGAGTAGGGACAATGTGTCCCGCCATCGGAAGGCGGTGGCTGATCTTCTTGGCTAGATACCCGGCCTCCCGAAGTTTCTTGATATCCTTCTCTTGGACGGTAGAGGCCATCCACTTGCCTCCTGCTCCAGATCTGGACATTTTCGGAGGGCCTTTGTGGGCGGAGAAGGCGAATGCTTGGGCGCTGGAGTTCGGGTGAGAGAGAGTGGATGAGTAGAGGAAGAAGAAGGCGTGGATGAAAAAGGGGAATCCTTATCTCCTTATAAAGGCAGCAGGGATCATGCGCCTCCCCACTTCCCCTGGAAACTCGCTTATTCCCCAAGCGTCGTGTTAATGGCGCGGTTGGGTTACCCACACCCGTATTGATGAGAATCCCGTGATAAGGGGACACGATCTCTGCTTCGACAAGACATGCCAATAAAACCGCTTCGCAAGATGTGCAGTAGCAGGTTGAGAAAACGGTTCGAATAATCACTACAAAAAAATACACTTCCATGATGATACGTGTTTGTCATAGTAGGTCGCGTTTTTTGTCACGCATGTACATCCATGACAAATCTATGACAGAATCAAGATAGTCATACATGTGTTGTCGTAGAAGTGTTCCATGACATTACCAAAATTATCATCACGGAAGTGTCCACTTCCATGACGATAAATCGCGCGTCACAGAAGTGCTTTCGTCAAGGGTGACCGAGACATGGCATCCACCATAACGGAACGCCGTTAAGCTATCGGGTCGGGGTTTGGATCCGATAACCCATTAACAGCCCCGACCAATGGGGATTTTCCACGTGTAAAATCATCATTTGCTGGAGGAGACACATGTCAGGTCCGCGCTGGCACAGGTGTCACTCATCCAATGGGCGAGACGCACCTATGATATGTTGACACGTGGACCGGCCCATCAAGTTTAAATGGGCCGGCCCAACTAAAGGCCCACAAGATTTTATGGACCATAATGGGACAGCCCAGCTAAAGGCCCACGAGATTTTGCAGACCATAATGGGCTGGCCCAGCTAAAGGCCCACAAGATTTTGCGGGCCATCATGGGCCGGCCTAGGTAAAGGCCCACAAGATTTTTGTGTGCCATAATGGGCCGGCCCAGGTAAAGGCCCACAAGATTCTTGCGGATCATAATGGGCCAGCCCAGCTAAAGGCCCACGAGATTTTGCCGACATTAATGGGTCGGCCCAGCTGTAGGCCCACAAGATTTTGAGGACCCTAGTAGGCCAGCTCATTAACTGGCTGCCATGTTTTGGGCCAAATGCCGGCCCATATTTGATCCGGTCCATTAATGACCTGCCACGTTCCGGGCCTAATAGTGGCCCATATGAGATCCGGCCCGTTAAAAGCCTACCACGTTCTGGGCCAAATTATGGCCCAGATCAGGTCTGGCCCTTTAAGAGGCTTTGGGCTCAATTGTGGCCCATATCAGATTCGGCCCGTCAACTGGACACTATGCTTTTGGGCCCACTTGCTAAAGGCCCACTTAGTAATTCAGGCTCATATTAGTTTTGGCCTATTAAGGGCCCATTTAACATTTCGGCCTTATATTAATTTCGGCCTGTTAAAAGCCCGTCATATAGTTGGGCCTAACTACGGCCTGGTTTGCATCCGGCCTGCTCGCAACCGATATTTGATTGGGCCAAACAAGGACCGAGACAATTTTGGCGTGTTAAAATCCCGTGATTTGATTTGCACAATCTTGGGCTGGGGTTCATTTCGGGCTGCTGCCGGCCCGTTAGCTGTTCGGACGTTTCAGGCCCAACCTACATCGTGATTGCATGACGGCCCAATTATGTACCGTAATTTTACGGTTTGACCGGTTTACAACGAAGACAGGATATATATACAGTAAAATAACTGCAGCATCGTGAATAAGAAAAAACCTAGACTATACAATAAAGAAATTACAGCATATTACATCCACTGGGCATCAAAGTTTGCCACTATGATAATAAAGCACAAGCAGACAACAGATTACATACACTGGGCATCAAAGATCGCCACCAGTGCAAATAAACACGCCGAGAAAATAATATACAAAACCGACAGCACTTCAATAGAGTTCAAGAAAGGTTAGCCCTGTTGGGGAGCTGCAGCGCAAGCAGCTGAGCAAGATGATGAGACTGCGCTTATTCAACACTTATATCTTCCTCACTCTGAAAGATAAACAAGCAGACAGATGACTGGTTTTGCACATAAAAGTACCAGTGCTGACAATTCATCACATTCCTTACTGACGAATGACACAGTTTAAAATTGCATTAACACAATATGGTATTGTTCAGGTCAAGACATGGCTGGAAATGACATTGTGAAGGAGTTGGCAGCTTCACGACACCACTGGATTACAGATCAAGAACTCATAAGTATCAATGGTTAGTGTGCTGTCAATTTATCCCATTTCAGACTGGCAAATAAAGAGATGGTTTAAATAATAGTAGAATGATATGACATTGTTCGTGTTAAGACATTGCAGAATATGACATTGTGCTGTAGTGGGTAGGTTCACCACACCACTGGATTACGGATGAAGAACAGAAGCATACATGAAGTGCAAAAGAAGATCACTTGCTCTGTATAGTTTAATTTATATGTTATGAAGAAGGAACTTGGTTGTACAACTAAAAACTTAAATTGAGAAAGGACACACTTTTGTTTATGAACTACATAATAAACTTTAAACATGCAATTTGATGCAAACACCAAAAATAAACAGCTATTGCAGTCATGCCTAACCAAATATATACAACAAAGTTTGAATGCTTGAGATGGACAAACTTACATTATTGGTGAAGATAGGCTCTATAAAGGCCTTGTCCATGCTGATGGGGGGGGGGGCAATTCAAGAAGTTTACCACAGAATCTTCTTCATAAGCATTGCCTTTATTCTACATTTTGTTAAGAGTAAATATAGATGTGATAATATACAAAAAAATGGAGAATATTTAAGATAAGATGAAGAGTGATGCTACATAACCAAGTAGCTATAAATGTAAGTGCAGCAATACAGGCAAAAGGTACAGCCAAGAGCAATGCACAACTAAACTTCTTCTGTACCAACCTTATGGTAAGAGTAAATATAGATCTGATGTGTAGAAAATGGAGGGCAAAGGAAAATAAGTTGCAGAGTGATGGTACATGAACAACTACCTGTCATTATAAGTACACTGATAAAGGACATCATGTACTTACAAGAACAATGTAGAGCTAAAAACATTGGCATTGGATATATTCTACACTAATGTAACCATTCATACAGATCAGATAATTTGGAGCGAACAATTGCTAAGCAAGCTATCATGCATACTGCTGTCACATAATGAACCAGGTATGTATGCAAGTACAGTAATACATGACAACATGTACTAACAAGAGCAAAGCAGCGGGCAGCATATTTGCGATATCCTGTCGTTCTTTTCAAACCGAAATTCTTCTTCGAGCAGATTTCCAGCAAAAAAGATCCGTAAGGCACATGCGGAAAAGTAGAAGTTCAAATTGTCATGTGATTTCATAGACAGTACATACCTCATCCTGGGAATGAGACCAGTGCATAACTAGGTTTTTCCATTCAATGTCTTCTAAATTTAGCACATGAGACTTCACTGGAAATTCGTTTATAGACTTGCCATCAAAGTGTTATTTCCTCAGGTAACATTGATACTGCTGCAATGCTTCCTTGGAAAGCACAAGCAAGCTTTGCTCGTCATGACTATCCAGATTGACCCTCGCCTAGTTACAACAATGTAATGTAAATCATTGATGTGTTCTATCAGCAGAAAACAGGAAAATAATAACCATGAATAATAGCACTTACACGTAAGTTAGACAGGAAGATGTGAAAATGGTGTTTGCTTCACAATAATCTTCCCATGATGGGAATATTTTCACGTAGTCCCTAACAACATTGAAAGCATTGTCTTTTAAACTGGGAATGAATGGAATGGGATTCCAATCTACGGGAATTGGTCGTCTCTGTAGTTGGGATAGGTCTTCGGCCGGTGGACTTCCTATATTTTTTGCTGGAGTGGGATTTTTCTTTGGTACAACTAGTGCTATGGCAAATGAGATCGGTATACCTTTTGCTGAAGTGCAAGTCCTTTGTGGTGGGGCTAGTGGTGTGGCCAGTGAAGTATGTGTCGGGGATATACCCCGCGGTGTAAACCAGCCGGAAGTTAACCCGGCCGGACTTGGTGGTTTATTTGAGACCTCACTGAGACTTGGCGGTTCACGACTCATTGATAATCCGGTAGGCGGGTGCGAAGAGCGACAAGACCCAGTGGCCCGTCTGGCGGTTCATGAAGGCCGGTTCAACTATTATGGGCCGGTTTAAGAGGAAAGGCATAAGGAATATTTGTCTTACAAGGACTTAAGACCTGGACTTGTATCCGGTTTGTATTAGAGATAGACTAGTCCTAATCCTAATAGGACTCCACATGTAACCCGCCCCTTCAACATATATAAGGAGGGGCAGGGCTCCCCGAAGGGGGACAAGCTACAAGCAAGAAGAAACAATCTTAGGGCTAGACATAAAGAGGAGAGCCGGTTTACGGCGACTCCCTCGTGATGATAATGAGACCTAGCCTCAAACAGCATGTAGGGTTGTTACCGGATGATGTTTCCCGGGGCCCGAAGCTGTCTAAATCCCTGTCTTGTGTTGCGTCTCTCAATTCCGCTCAACCCCTCTCAAGCTACCACATAGATGCGTTGGCCTCGCGACTAAGTCCTGACACTAAGGACATCTGACGTGACAATTCCACGACAGTTGGCGCCCACCGTGGGGCTCACGCACGATGGTGTTGAGTTCTTGAAGGGATCTCTTCCGGGGATCGAGAAGTTCACAATTTTTTAAGAAAGATTCAGCTCCGGAGGATCTGCATCAACTTTGAGTTCATCGTTTCAGGTTTTACGATCCGTGAGGTTCAAGTTAAAGAAGAGAAATTAGAGTTGCCTCTGTGTGCACCGTCACACGCGACGGGGCGATCCATCATGGCCGGATCACTTTCGGCGAGTTGACGCCACCGCGTACAGAGTCGCCGAGACCGTCAAGTTGTCTGGAACCTTTTCCTGATTAGACACGGTTTAAATTCCCAAAGACATCAATCGGAACTATGACTGCTAGTCCCCAGCGCAGAAACCAGAAGCGACAACGGTGGAAGCTATTCCATCACATCAAACATCAAGCTCAATGGTGTACCTTCGACTAGTACATCACCTGAAGACAAAATTGCCTTTTTCTTTTGTCAAACTCTAATTGTTACATGCGTGCAAGGAATCTCCCAGGAGGTTAAGTCAAGAATTGAAGAAGGAAAAGCTATTACGTGGGTTTAGCACGTGATTACCAAGGAAAAAGATAGATTGATCAGAGGCAAGCTATTAGCACGCAAATCCTACAGGCCTTGGTCAATGCAGATCCAGTAAAAAGAGAAGAATAAGGGCCACAACCCGGACTCCTACACCGCCGCCGTTGTGGAAACGCCATGAGTCCGCCACACTGCACCTGATTCAGGGCCGCCCCGCCTCGTTGCTCGCCTCCAGGCTGTCGAGTCCGCGCCTGAGCCATCGTGGCCACGCCTGAGCCGGCATGACTACGGCCTGTTCCCCTCCACTCTGGCCGTCTCCATATTGCCATGGGCCATCACCGTTCTCAGGCCGCTCCTTGCCTGGTTTCGAGTTAAGTCGCCGGGCGCCGTCGTTGCGGCCGCAGACGCCAAGATGCTGCTTCAAGTTGTTTCCCCAAATGCTTTGTCATCTACTCCAAGGGCTAAGCGATGAATTTTCAGATACCTCTAGTTGCGATTTTTGCACATTGATGGCAACAGAATACTCCTACCACGAAATATTACTTGAAGGCCTGTATTTGATCACGTGAGCTCTCAAAAACCATGAGCCAATTCTCAGCTTTGGGCTAGCCCCGCTCGTCTCGGCCTCTCGCCGTTCGCCTCCAGGATTGAGTTGCCACGCTCGCCGCAGCTGTTCCGCCTCTGAGCCGCCCAGCACTGGGGCGCTTCCACTTCGCCTTGACAAACCGCCGCCTGCGCCTCTACTAATCCGTCATGGAACATTAAACTACATCGGGGGTTCACTATGAGTCACCTGCGCTGCAGTTTTCTGCTCTCCAACAAGGTCACTGACGCTTAGTTCGCCGCAATAAGTCGCCGGCGCCTAGTTCAATTAAGGACAAATCATCGTCGGTTCATCTCCATCGCCATGGATTCCCCGGAGTCGGCTTGCCCGTGGCCTCACGCAAAACTAGCCTCTGCTGAGCTAACTCTGATCCATTATCCCTACTACCTGCTGAAGTTGCCGCTGCCCTGGCCGCTTCACCGGCTTCAAGCCATCCGCCTCTCCGATTCAATTTGCCGGATTAACACCACGCCGCTGGAGCGTGGTTCAACCCGCCGTCCGCCTCGTGCCCGAGTTAACACCATGCCACTGAAGATCGCCGACCCCGCGCTCGTGGACTCACTGGCCTGCCATGCCACCGGGTTACCACGCCTCGTCCCGGCAACCTGCCCTGGCCGCTTCGCCGGCTGCGCCCGAGCCACGCGGCTGTGAATTGCTCCGCCTTGAGCCGCTGCCGGATCATCACTAAACTCGGGCCCGCTTGAACCATCCCGTTGAGCCGCTGACTCGGCCGTGGCCGGCCTCATGCCCCGCGCCCGGTGTCAACCGGCTTGTCTCTGCGGCCAGGGCTCCGCCTTGCCAACTCGCTGCGATGGCTCGCCTCTGCCCCGGCTTACCTGACCTCACTGCCGCGGAGAGCTGCTATCGTCAAATCATCATCTCCAACCTTTTTAAAGATGCGTCGCCTCTACGGCCTTGTTTGGAACCAAAAGGGGACGGTAGAAGCAGATAAGAGAGAAAAGGAGAAAACTGGCTACGTGCATGGATTATGCGGCCAGAGTGCTAATGACATGCATATACTATTCACTTTCCATGCACTTCTAGTGCCTCACACATGGTTCAGTCTGCAACTTGATATTATCCAGCGACGTGGGTGCTCAGTGATACATTAGATGTGCATCTGTCCGGTTATTTTTGATCCAAGCACGTCCAGCATCCGTGATCATCCGACAAAAAATACCAGGTGCTATCTTGTCTATTTATTTTTAATGCATATTGTTTTTATCAAAGAACAATTACTCCGGTCTGTGATATTTTTCCGCAGGACTATTGTTTATTACAAAGATGTCGCACAAGGGGCGTGCACCAGCATTATTTTTGTACTAGCACTTGTCCATGCCGTGCTGCTCGACGAGCACGTACGCAGGTCATCGCCTCCGCTACATCAACACGCCGCGATTGACTCGCCCGTTCGTGTCGGTTTACGACACCGGTGCTGATCTTCCCCGTCCGCATCGGTTTACAATGCCACGGCCAACTCATCTATCCGAGCTGCCTCTGATGTTGCGGTCGTCTCTGATGTCCGTCTCTCACGGCCTGGTCTACATCGACATACCGGGCCGCACCGTCTAAATGAGCTGTTTATTGGATATGAGCAAGTCACAGCTTGGGTAGCCCGGTTTTATTTCAAATTGGAGGAAAATTATCGTCAACCGCCGTCTGCACTGGATGGCTCAATAAGCAGGCACACAAGTCGCCGCCATTACAGTTCTGGTTAACTTCAAATCGCCAGTTGGAAGGAACCATTGGCCGAGTTGCTGACACGGCTCATACAGGATCATTTATAACCCGCCGCAGTCATCACAACCTTCTGTGGATTCACATCGTGTTATCAACACCAATGATATACAAGTTATGCCGGTTTATATCACGGTCAAATATGGAGAGTTTCAAGCCAACTCCTCGAGTCACCTTGAGAGTCGGGGGCTACGATGACATGACTCAGCAAATCTTGCTGGTTTCAGCAAATTTAAGAACCCCAGGACGATGGAGGGAAAGATAACCCGGTCCAGGAGGCTACTGTTATTTGAACACCGTCAGAAAATTTCCGGCTTAGAAAGTATATGACAGTTACAAAATCTCGGCTCAATGAAGCAGATCCGGGTCATCAGAAAGGATTCCGGTTTAAAATCCGGCTCAAGGGAAGTCAGTCTCATTGAAGCTCTCAAATATCTGGTTTACAATCTGATTCAAGGGAAAGATGTCTCCCACAAAGCTTTGAAGCTCTCAATATCCGGTTCGAAATTCTGGTTCAAGAAGGATTTATCTCTTGCAAAAAGTTAAAGGGTGCCAAAGAGGACCTGCTGCCATGATGCGCAGTTCAAACATGGGTATCATGCCTTATTGGCCTAACATATTATTGATCACATGGGGGCTTCTGCTTCATAAAGTGGGGTCTCTGTTCTTTTTTACATCATGCGTGGTTACATGGAGGTTCTGTCTTAAAGCGGCCTCCGGTTTACCTGTTGGGTTAGCTTTTCAAAGCACCATGTTATATCACTTGGGGCCTTGGTCATGTCCGAACCAACGCAACACCTTTTGATAGGCGAAAGCCACCAGATCATTTGGGGACATGGTCAAGTCTGAACCAGTCACGCCTCTTGGTCGGCCTAAGGCCACAGAATCACTTGGGGGCTTTGGTCGAACCCGAACCATCGTCACCCCTCTTGATCGGCGTAATGGCATCACTTGGGGACTTGTGGTCACGTCTGAACCATTGTCACGCCTCTTGATCGGCCTAAGGCCACAGAGTCACTTGGGGGCTTGGTCGAACCCGAACCATTGCCACGCCACTTGATCGGCATAATGCCACGGTTTCAGTTGGGGACCTGGCTGACTTGAACCATAGCTACACCTTATTGGGAGCTTGGTCGTGTCCGACCATGGTAACACCATCTGATCGGCTCAGTAAAGCCTCTTTTTTGCAAACGGTCTTATCATTGCCTTTGCTTCCATATTTTTTCATAATTGTTATTTGATTTTTGTTGCGTTTTTTAAACCGACATTGTTAATCCGGTTCGACTGTCAATTACAAATTGGCGGAACACGGTCAAATCTTAATCCGGAGACTATCTGCCCGGTTTGATTTTATGTTACCATCTTATTATGGAGTAAACCGGTGTTCATTAACCCGGCTTGACTTTCAATTACAAGTTGTCAATACAGGATCAAGTTATAATCCGGAGACTATCAGCCCGGTCTGGCTTGACTACGAGTCGCCAGTATTATATATGGTTAAACCGGTGTTTATCACAACCCGGTACGGTTTATCATCAACCGGCACAGTATGAAAGGAGTTATCATTACTCAAGATTGGGGTTATCACTCTTACTACAAAAAGTTGGTAAAACCAGCAATGTGATTCAATATCACAGGTATGATATATTTCATATTTGATTATTCTTAAGTGCAACCTTGGTTATAAACCCAGGTTATATGTTGGGCATTATGACCCGTCCGGCAGTAAACCGCCAGGACACTTTAAACTTGTTGTATGCAGAAACAGGTTGAATAAAGCATGATTATAAATCACTAACGTTTATTAAACCGGCCTGGCTTTCAACTATGTGTCGCTAGTATGATGATAAATTATCCGGTGTTTGTTAAACCGGCCTGGCTTTCGACTATGTGTCGCCAGTATGATGATAAATTATCCGGTGTTTGTTAAACCGGCCTGGCTTTAAGACGATAAGTCGCCAGTATATGATGAAAAATTATCCGGTGTTTATTAACTAAAGTCTCTCTCTTTATCAGGAGAGCCCTGGCCGGACTATGGTCAGGAAGGTTGGGATGCGGACGACGAAGAAATTCAATGCCCACCCACCACCCACTTTGTCGCCACTGTCGATGATTTAACCAACATGCTCGACTTCGACTCCGAAGACATCGATGGTATGGACGACGATGCAGGAGACAACCAAGAACCAGCGCCTACAGGGCACTGGAAGGCCACCTCGTCATACTACATATACATGGTGGACACCCCAAAAGATGGGAATGGCAATGGAACATCGGAGGATGACCCCTCCAAGAAACAACCCAAGCGCCGGCGTCAGCGGCGCCGCTCTAAATCCCGCCACAGCAAAAATGGTGATTCCGGCACGGGAGATAATAACACCCCGGACAGTGCCGAAGACAACCCCCTCCAGCAGGATTCAGCACAGGAGGAGGGAGAAGCCAGCCCTCATGATAGAGCGGCAGACAAAGAGGTAGAGGACAATAATTATATGCCTCCCTCCGAAGATGAAGCAAGCCTTGATGACGACGAATTTGTCGTGCCCGAGGATCTCGTCGAACAAGAGCATTTCAAATGCAGGCTTATGGCCACGACAAGCAGCCTCAAGAAAAAGCAGCAGCAGCTTAGAGCTGACCAAGACTTGCTAGCTGACAGATGGACCGAAGTCCTTGCAGCCGAAGAGTACAAACTCGATTGCCCCTCCAAGAGCTACCCAAAACGCAGGCTGCTACCCCAATTAGAGGAGGAAGCACCCAAACCTACATCACCAGCGCATGATGTGGCCGACCGGCCACCTCGTGGCCGCGACAGAGAGGCCTCTAGGCCCTCCACTAAAGCCGCACCCCGGCGTCGCTCGAAAAGTATAAAGCCACGGGGAAATGCGCCAGACTTGTGAGACATATTGGAGGACAAGCCAAGGCAAATAAGATCAATCTACGGATTGCGTGGGCGCCCCACGACACGTGATGACAACCGTCACGCCGGATACAGCAATTCTGGCCGGGCCGAACACATTAGACAAAGCTCATTTGAGCTGCGTCGTGATATAGCCCAATACAGAGGCGCCGCACACCCACTATGCTTCACGGACGAAGTAATTTATCATCAAATCCCCGAGGGTTTCAAACCCGTAAACATTGAATCATACGACGGCACAACAGATCCTACGGTTTGGATCGAGGACTATCTCCTTCACATCCACATGGCCCGCGGTGATGATCTACATGCCATCAAATACCTCCCACTCAAGCTTAAAGGACCAGCTCGGCATTGGCTCAACAGCTTGCCAGTAGAATCAATTGGTTGTTGGGAAGACCTGGAAGCCGCATTCCTTGATAACTTCCAGGGCACATATGTGCGACCGCCAGACGCTGATGACCTAAGCCACATAATTCAGCAGCCAGATGAATCGGCCAGACAATTCTGGACACGGTTCTTAACCAAGAAAAATCAAATCGTTGACTGTCCGGATGCAGAGGCCCTTGCAGCCTTCAAACATAACATCCGCGACGAGTGGCTCGCCCGGCACCTAGGACAGGAAAAGCCAAAATCCATGGCAGCCCTCACATCACTCATGACCCGCTTCTCCGCGGAAGAGGACAGCTGGCTAGCTCGCAGTAACAACCTGACCAAAAACCTTGGTAGTTCGGATACCAAGGACAGCAATGGCAGGTCGCTTCACAACAAGCACAAGCGTCGCATTAACGGCTATAATACTGAAGATACGGCAGTCAATGCCGGATTCAGAGGCCCTAAACCCGGTCAGCGGAGCCGTTCAAAAGAAATACTCAGGGCCCGTCCAATCTGGACCGAATACTCGATCGCTCGTGCCAGATACATGGCACCCCCGAAAAAACAGCCAACCACACCTACAGGGATTGTTGGGTATTCAAGCAGGCAGGCAAGTTAAATGCCGAAAACAACGACAAGGGGCCGCATAGAGATGATGAGGAGGAGCCCCGGCCGTCGAACAATAGAGGACAGAAGGGCTTTCCCCCACAAGTGCAGACAGTGAACATGATATACGCAACCCACATACCCAAAAGGGAGTGGAAGCATGCACTAAGGGACGTATACGCGATGGAGCTAGTCGCCCCAAAGTTCAACCCATGGTCCTCCTGCCCGATCACTTTTGATCGAAGGGACCACCTCACAATCCGCCACGGTAGATTTGCCGCATTGGTTCTTGACCCAATCATTGACGAATTTCACCTCACTAGAGTCCTGATGGACGGCGGCAGCAGCCTGAACCTGCCTTACCAGGATACAGTGCGCAAAATGGGCATAGACCCCTCAAGGATTAAACCAACAAAAACGACCTTTAAAGGCGTCATACCAGGTGTAGAGGCCAACTGTACAGGCTCAATTACACTTGAAGTGGTCTTCGGATCCCCGGATAACTTCCGAAGCGAGGAATTAATCTTCGACATAGTCCCGTTCCGCAGCGGCTATCACGCACTGCTCGGACGAACCGCATTTGCAAAGTTCAATACGGTGCCGCACTACGCATACCTCAAGCTCAAGATGCCAGGCCCTCGAGGAGTAATCACGGTCAATGTAAACACCGAACGCTCTCTCCGAACGAAGGAGCATACGGCGGCCCTCGCGGCGGAAGTACAAAGCAGCCTCTTAAGGCAATTCTCGAGTCCGACTACTAAACGTACGGACACCGTCAAGCACGCCCGGAGTAACCTACAACAAGACCGCCTGGCACATTCCGAGCACGCGTAGCAATGCGGCCCCAACCCCGGCCCTCGCGAAATCGCGAGACCAGTACCACACGTACATAACTACGCTCTGGAGATACCATGGGCATAGGGGGAGGGGCACGACCACGGCATGCCCAGAGTACGGCTCAACCGCACAAGGGGCTCCTAATTGTGTCATTCTTTTTTTTCTCTTATTCTCAGGACTCGTTTTTCCAGAAGCCCTGTCCGACAGTAGAATCGACGAACTCACGATGCAACAGCCAGGGAAGCAGAAAAGCTACATTGAGTGTGCAGGTGGTCTCTATTACGAGCAGTATACCTATTTTCCATACTATCCCGTAGCCTACCCCTGGAGGGGGACATGTTAAATAGTCCCAGCCCTTGCTTATCGCACTATTTGTATCATTCTGCTTTCATTGCAGTATCTTTTGAATAAACAATACATAGCTTCTCCTTATTATTGCATTTCTTTTTTTTCTATAAATGTTCATCTATGACATGTTGCACCCGCACAACTTGGTACGGTCAATACACCAGGGGCTTAAGTACCCCAAAACATGGTGTGATAAGTCCGAACACTTTCACAAGTGCGGCACCCTGAACTTATAGCATTATATGCATCAGCTCCGAATCATGTCTTGGGTAAATAGTTGGGTTTGCCCGGCTCCCATGTTTTGTTACCTTACGTTCCGTTATATCGGCTAAGGTGGCGCTGGGAGAACCACTGCGATTGTGCCCCGGTTGAGTTGGGTTGAGCACCTTAGTGGAGAAAGCTAAAACTGACCGTCATGATAGGGCGAGAGCCGGTCACTGTTCGAGAGGTTTTTCGGGTCCCTAAAGACCCATGCCGCTTAGAGCAAGGAGTCGGCATTGTCCAGCCAAGGCATGGATAGCGTCCCGAACTCGGTCTTCCGAATACCAGGGGCTTCGCTGAAATTTAAAATTATAGCATTCTATGGCTAAGTGAGAGTGTTCAAGCATTATAGTCTGGTTGCCTCGTTCGTCGTGTTGAACGCCTCCCTTGAAGGACCCAAGAATGGGAACAAGAGCGCTCAAGTTTATCCCGAACACCCCAGCACTCGTGGCATGGGGGCTGAAGCCAACGACTCGCCATCTCTCAAATTTGATAAACGGCCGCACAGAAGGTAATATTTTAAATTAACAAGCGTTGCTTAGCGCATATGAACAAAGTTTTTAGCATATAGGATAACAAATGCGAGTCTACTCAAAAATTACATCTTTGGAGCATTCACCCGCTATAAGGCGGGCACCCTTCAGGACGCCCTCATAGTACATCTCGGGCTTGCGATACTCCTTGCCCGGCGGTCGCGCGTCCGGCACAAGCTTCTCGGCGTCCATCTTGCCCCAGTGCACTTTAGCACGGGCAAGGGCCTGACGGGCACCTTCAATGCAGACGGAGCGCTTGATGACTTCAATCCATGGACAGGCGTCCACCAGCCGCTGCACCAGACCGAAGCAGCTCCCAGGCATGGCTTCTTTAGGACACAGCCGAAATATGAGGCCCTTCATGGCCTGTTTGGGCACCTTGTGGAGCTCGACCAGCTGCTTCAGCTGGTCGCTCAGGGGCACCGGATGTCCGGCCTCAGCATATTGAGACCAGAACACCTTTTCCGTCGAGCTCCCCTCCTTGACTCGGTAGAACGCGGCAGCATCAGACACACTACGGGGCAGATTGGTGAACGCTCCTCGAGAGCTCCGGATTCGGGTAAGTAACAGATAATTCACTTTTACATGCTTGCTTTGCATAAAGAATGCCTTACCCGCCGCTATCTTCTTTATCGCCTCAATCTCCTGGAGGGCCTTCTGGGCTTCGTCCTTAGCGTCTTTGGCACTCTCAAGAGCCAAGGCGAGCTCAGACTCTCGAGTCTTCGAGTCACGCTCCAAACTCTCATGTTTTTTCACGAGAGCCTGGAGCTCTTGCCGCACCTCCGCCACCCGCGCCTCCTGCTTCTCTCGCTTGGTGCGCTCTGCGGCTGCACTGTTTTCTGCCTTGGACACCGCTTCCTTTAGGGTTGCCACCTCATTCGTGGCCCCTGCAATACCCACACTATTCCTATCATTTTTTGCAACCAAATCCTTTCTATAAGGTATTACTTTAATAAGGTATTACTTACCTTCCTTGTCCTCGAGCTGCTTCTTGGCAAGGCCGAGCTTGTTCTCGGACCGCTCGAGGCTCTCCTTCAATGCATTGACCTCCGCAGTCAGTGCGGCAGAGGTCAGTAGCGCAACCTGCATTCCCATATTGACATATTTATGTTAGACTCCTGCGTATATCTTTTTAGATCCTCAGCTCGGCTTTTCTTTCCAAACACCAAACTGAGCATCAGGGGCTACTGTCTATGCGGTAATATTCTTACATATCTTAAAA
Organism: Triticum aestivum; assembly: GCF_018294505.1. Classification (NCBI taxonomy): domain Eukaryota; kingdom Viridiplantae; phylum Streptophyta; class Magnoliopsida; order Poales; family Poaceae; genus Triticum; species Triticum aestivum. The sequence continues at coordinate 532,869,362 of NC_057813.1, read as the reverse complement.
ACATACCTCAAAGCCTGTTAGAAGGCTAGTACAGGCTTCAGTCAACCCGCTCTTGGTGGACTGAACTTTCTGGATCAGCGCACTCATGATAGTGCGGTGCGCCTCGTCGATGGAGGCGCCGTTAAGCGCCTCCAACAAGCTATCCGGTGCCTCCGGTTGGACGGAGGCCACCGGCGTCGCAGTCTTGCCCTTCTTACGAAGGGACCGCCCGTCAAACTCTGGAACCACTAGAGGTTCTGGTGCAGAGTCTGGCACAGGGCCGGACTTAGAGCCCTCTGGGGTTTTTCCCCCTTTGCGCCCGGAGTCCGGGAGGTCGCCTTGCGGCGCCTCCAGGACCACCTCCTCCTGGTTGGGCCCCTTATGGGACTCCACCGAGGCGTCTTCCACGTCATGAGGGGAGAAGGCGGTCGGAAGTGAAGTACTATTCACATCCGACGAATCTAGGGAGCCGCTCGACGAAGCGGGGAGCTCGTCCTTGGGCGGGCTACATGGTTGTATTCGGCGTTAAAAGACACTATGCGACAAATGAAAAGCATGAGTTATTCTGGAATCCGGACACTTACGATCTCGCCAGGGGCTTGGCCCTCGAGGGCCACTCCTCTTCGCCGTTGTCGGCGTTGGTGGAGTAGTCCGAAGGAAGGGTCCTTCCCTTCTTGGACCCTCTGGCCTCCCCAGTTGGGGAGGCCTTCCTTTTCTTCTCTCCCGCCGCTGGGGGAGAAGCCTCTTTTTTCTCCTCCTCGTCTTTGCGGGAGGAGTCCGCCTTGGAGTCATCGGACGATGAGTCCGATAACACCTGACGCTGGGAACTCTTTCGGGTTCCCGTGGCCTTCTTCTTGGCCTTCTTATTTGGCACCACGTGAGGTGCCGGAACCAGCAGCCCCGTCAATCAGGCGTCCGCTGGGTCTTCTGGTAAGGGAGCCGGATAGTTAACCTGCCCGGACTTCTTCTGCCAGGCCTATCAAAGGTAAGGGAGTTTAGATCCCGCATAGAGTCAAACTATGAAAAACAAGTGTCCTGTAAAGGGTAAAATAGCTTACCTCGCCGGCTTGACGCTGCGAGCTGAATGCGCGATCTTCGGTAGCGGATGCGGGAGCCTCGGCGCCCTTGAATAACACCTTCCAGGCATCTTCGTACGTAGTGTTAAAGAGCCTGCTCAAAGTTTGGTGTTGTGCCGGATCAAACTCCCACAAGTTGAAGGCCTGTTGTTGGCACGGGAAGATCCGACGGATGAGCATGACCTGGACTACGTTGACGAGCTTGATCTTCTTGTTCACAAGGTTTTGGATGCGGGTTTGGAGTCCGGTCAGCTCTTCCAAATCACCCCACGTCAGGCCCCTCTCTTTCCAGGAGATGAGCCATGTGCGGATGTCAGATCGGAATTCAGGGGCCGCTGCCCATTCAGGGTCACGCGGCTCAGTGATGTAGAACCAACCTGATTGCCACCCTTTGATGGTTTCCACGAAGGCGCCCTCGAGCCATATGACGTTGGGCATCTTGCCTACCATGGCGCCTCCGCACTCCGCCTGCTGGCCGCCCACTACCTTCGGCTTGACATTGAAGGTCTTCAGCCATAAGCCGAAGTGGGTCTTGATGCGGAGGAAGGCCTTGCACACAACGATAAACACTGAGATGTTGAGGATGAAATTCGGGGCCAGATCGTGGAAATCCAGGCCGTAGTAGAACATGAGCCCCCAGACAAATGGGTGGAGTGGGAAGCCCAGTCCGCGGAGGAAATGGGGAAGGAACACCACCCTCTCATGGGGCCTGGGGGTGGGGACGAGCTGCCCCTCGTCTGGAAGCCGGTGCGCAATGTCGTTGTGCAGGTATCTGGCTTTCCTGAACTTTTTGATGTGCCCCTTCGTGACGGAGGAGGCCATCCACTTGCCTCCCGCTCGGGACATGGCTGGGGAAGGTTGAGGCGAGATGTGCGGACTTGGGTGCTGGAGCTCGAGTGCGCGGAAATGGATAAGCAAAGGAGGAAGAAGGCGTAGGTAAAAAGGTGGATCCTTATCCCCTTATATGGATGGACGAAACTGTGTGTCCCCACCAGCCTGATAAAACTCGCTTATCTCCCAAGCGCCGTAATCAATGGTGCGGTTGGATTACCCACGCCTGTATTCATGAGAATCCCGGAATGAGGGGACACGATCTCTGCTTTGACAAGACGTGCCAAGGAAACCGCCTCGCTAAACACGCTGAGGTGGGACAGTAAAAACAATTTCAACAAAGGCTTGGTCGCGGTGTGATGTCACGCCGCAGAATATGTCAGCAGATTGAATTTGTGTAAAGATAATTCTCCCTACGATGGTATGTGGAACTTATTTTGCAGAGCTGGACACTATCCTTGTGTTCAAAATCTTCTATGAAGTATTCGGAGGAGGAACCCGCCTTGCAATGCCGAAGACAATATGCGCGCCGGACTCGTCGTCATTGAAGCCTGGTTTAGGGGCCACTGAGGGAGTCCTGGATTAGGGGGTGTCCGGATAGCCTAACAATCACCGTTGGCCGGACTCCTGGACTATGAAGATACAAGATTGAAGACTTCGTCCCGTGTCCGGATGGGACTTTCCTTGGCGTGGAAGGCAAGTTTGGCGATACAGATATGTAGATCTCCTACCATTGTAACCAACTCTGTGTAATCCTAACCCTCTCCGGTGTCTATATAAACCAGAGGGTTTTAGTCCGTAGGACGAACAACAATCATACCATAGGCTAGCTTCTAGGGTTTAGCCTCTTTGATCTCGTGGTAGATCTACTCTTGTACTACCCATATCATAAATATTAATCAAGCAGGAGTAGGGTTTTACCTCCATCGAGAGGGCCCGAACCTGGGTAAAAACATCGTGTCCCTTGTCTCCTGTTACCATCTGCCTAGACGCACAGTTCAGGAACCCCTACCCGAGATCCGCCGGTTTTGACACCGACAGTCCTCCTCTGACGTCTGACTGTAGGCGTGAAGATACCGATCATCGTCGGATTCTCAGGGCGATGCTGCTCCTAGATTCATGTTTAATTGAGCATCCCCTTTTCGCCTACGCTTGTCCTCGCGATAGGCGGCTCGCTCCGCCCTCATCTTATCCCTCTTCGCCCTCCTTTGCGCGTAGAACTCGCGCTCGTTGATGATGTCCTGCGGGAAGTGTTGGCGCCACAGCGCCATGGCTTCCTCGTCCATCTCGGCGATGCCGAGACAGTGCTCCCGCCTCCGGTTGTCGCGATGATCCTCGTCGGTGCTAAGCCGCGGCAGAGGCGCGAGCTCCTGCGCCCGCTCCCGCGTCGGCACATTGGGGAAGTTCAATGTTCTATGAGGCCACCGGAGGTGCCACGCCGCCGCGTCGTACGCGCGAGCAGCCTCATTGGTGTTGTGAAATTGCCGAGGCCAAGGCGCATCCCACGGAACCGGATCTCGATGGAGAAGCCACTGGAGGGGCGTGCGCGGACGCGCGGTATCCCCAATTTTCCCAGCGACGCGGCGGCATGGTGGCGCGACGGCGGCGAGACGAAAAATAGCAAGGAGAGAGCGGTGGCGAGGCACAGAGCGGGGAGAGAGTGGGGAGAGAGCGGTGGCAATGCACAAAGCGGTGGGAGGGTGTTGGATTTTATAAAGCGTGTCGGACGCCGCGCGCCAAAACTAGCACACGCCCGACCGCTTTTTCCCATGCGCGCGCAATCCTTTCCCGACATCTCTGCTATCTCTACTCTCTTCTCTACTGTTATATTTATTTTATATTTTATATTTAATATTTATCTCTACTTCCTATATTGTCTACTTTTTTCTCTATACTTTTTTTCTTGCAATATAGGTCGTCCGATTTATATCTGACAGATAGGAAGGAAACAAATGGAATTTTGCAAAAAGATACCCATACCCCTCTCCAGATTTGCAAATAAGGCCTTCCCTCGTTCATCCTTTTCTCCCACAAGATAAACTACTCATACAAATGCATCTTGATGCGTGCAACGCATGGGCATCTTGCTAGTTCTAAAAACCTTTCCATCATTTGCCACACTACTGGTTGCAGATGAAAAACCTACGCAAGCACAGCGCGATACAGGAGCGACGCACAATTACAAGCTGATATTCTGTTGGACAGTGGAGGCTATAACCAATTACTTTTACGGGAACAATAGCACCCAGGAAATTGAAGGGTAGGTATGAACAAAATTGGAACTTCACATGTATTGCTAAGTGATTCAGTACACACATTACCAATCGAGGAGGAGAACGATGGTCGCGGCGGCCTCTGTGAGTCATGGTCGACAACGGGAGTCAGTTCATTGTCCACGACGGTGGTACTTCTGCGCTTGGTGTCGGCTTCCGGGAAGCAGATCCGAGGCCATGGAAGACGATGCCAGGGAAGAGGCTCCGTGTACGACGACGACGGTGGACCGGCTCCAGTGTGGCGTACGAGGTCGTCGATGAGGCAGATGCGCTGTGGTGGACGATTGTGCTGATGTAAAGGGGAGGAGCACGAAGGCTGCGGTGGCGTGGAGAAGTCTATTTTGCGGTGGGGATAGAAAATGGGGAGTACTCAGGTGTACTACTCTAGGTGCCGGGGTGGGGTTGGCTGGGTAGGGTGAACGTGAAGTTACAAAAACAGCCCCCTACCAAGCATCATCCGTAGGCCTGTTCCGAAGGCTATGATGGTAACTTCCCACTGCTCAAATCAGGGTCGCGGAAGATTTTCCCGCCAACCTCAAAATTTTGTGACACTGGACTCCCCGTGTGGCGTGTTGAGTGATTCGGCTAAGCAACTAGCGAGTAGTAGTAGTAAACTCTGCATATTAGGTTTGACCGAAGTCAAACTTCCTAAAGTTTGACCAAGTTTATAGAAAAATATAAACATTTACCATAACAAATATGTATGATGTGAAAGTACATTCAATAATGAATCTAATGGTATTTATTTGTTATTGTATATGTTAATATTTTTTTGTTATAAGCTTTTTGAGAGTTTACAAAACTTTACTTTGACCAATGCTAATACGCGGACTTAAATAAAAATAGAGGGAGTACACATTTGTTTTCTTAGTTTGTAGTGAACTAATCATTTGTTGAAATTGTGAAATAAATATATTAGGCTATTGACTTCGAATGTAATGATCTATACAATTCAATAGTTACAATCATTGTCGAATCCCAAGATGTATACAAGGTCTATAGTACTTCACAACATGCTCAAACTCACATAATCCCAGTCAAATGAGAATCTAAATGCATTTCATAGTTATTACTTTGTAGGATGCAACAAAAACAACCATAACTCTACATCAGCCATTATAGAAGCAACATTTTAACATATCCCAATGTGTGAATGAAACATGCAGAGAGAGCTTTTTAAGATGGAGCAAATAGGGCAGGAAAGATTGTATGTATGTGGACGAGAGAGTAGGAGACAAACCTAACGAGACAGAGAGAGAGAGAGAGAGAGAGATAGAGAGATAAAGAGAGAGGAATAAGTTAGGTTTGTGAGAAAGATGGAGACATGTCATATACGTGAGATGCGTGTGCATCCGGATTCTGTATACGTGGAAGGAGAAGAGACAACATGTTTGATGAGAGAGTTGGAAAACATGGACGAGAGGGGAAGGATCTCATGGGTTGAGGGATTGACAATTTTGTGCGGGGGAGAGAGGGATTGGTAATTTTGTGCAAGAGAGGGAGAGAGGGTGGGGGGAGGAGTCAGTCAGCCGTCGTCACATCACCTTGCTTCCAAATGACCCCACAGTCCCTAGCGCGGTGTGGTCGCCGTCTTCGATCTGCTCGATGCCCTCTTTGAAGATTGAGGTGTTGTGCATGTTGGGGTGCAAAGAAGCACAAGCGAGAGTGGTCACCGTATAACCTTGGATGGGGATGAATTGTGTGCTCGGGGGAGTGTGTGTGTGTGTGTTGTGCTGCATGTGTGTGTGTGTGTGTGAGAGAGAGAGAGAGAGAGAGAAAACAAACCTGAGAGAAATGGGTATTCACGAAGAGATTGTGCGGCCCTTGAGGTGGGTAGGGGCCAGGTGAGGGTGTCAAAATGTGCGCGTTGATGCATGTGTTGCATGCGATCATGCGAGGGACGGACGAATCGAGAGAGATGGTTGTTGTGTTACGGATGCTCCTCTCTCTATGTCTCTCAGTCTCTCTCTCTCTCTCTCTCACACACACACACACAAGTAAACTAGAAGACCGTTCTCTCATGTATACACAACGTATCGGCATCTGTCTATGTCGCACTCAGGCATGATCATTTGCACATTCACACCTCTCTATGTCTGTATGACACGCACACCGTCTCCACATTGCCCTTCCGCCACAACACACATATGGACACATACACACATTCTCTCTCAGTCACACACACAAAATAAGTATTAAAAAAACTAGGGCACACCTAAAACGTCCAAATCCAAATAAACACAAACTGGAGCTAAATTCAAATATATGGAAATATTGCAGCGTCAAGAACTTTCCCAGGAAAAGAAAGTTGAGTAATATTCGAGGATTGTTTTCACACACAAAAAAAGGTTCAGTGGATGTCTTTCGAGCGCGACACGGTGACGCACCGTTCGATCGACCGCGCGGTCGTGGTTCACACGCTTGCACAGGATTCCGTATCGTGTCTGTGGTACTAACTTCAAAAAATAATAATAAAAGCGCTGCCTAAGTCTAATGTTTACGTGTACTAGTACGGTTTTCTTTTAAGTTTGACCAACCTTATATAAAACTAAAGTAAGCTCCCACACACGCACTCATCAATATGCCGCCGCTGCCGTTGCGCATGCCGGCGCCCGCCTGCTCCGGCCAACAATTTCTCGCCCATCACCGTCGTGTCACCGCCATCCCTGTGCCATGAAGCCGAAGGCTCGCCCGCTCACGCCGTCTGCAGTCCCTCCTCGCCATGCCACCGTGCTGCCAAGCACGCGAGCAGCTGGTGGAGTCGCGTCTATGCATGCAGCATACGAAGAGGAGGACGAGCGCATGCTCCAGCACGCCAACGAGGAGGAACTAGCGTGTCATTGTCGTCTCCGCCCGCGCGGAGGAGGCGCGCATGGTGGCTGTCGCGGCGGATGCCGGTCGCACGCGTGTCGAGCCCGCAAACTGGGTGCGGATGCGGAATCTACCTTTGAGACCTTGAATGCCACGTGGATCCTGCAATCTCAAAGAGCAATTTGGGTCAGTCGACTCATGTGAGCCATTTGATGCAACATGGATGCATAGAAGGGCTTCTTCCACCTCTTTTGCCGTCTTCTTCCTTCGCTCCGTCGAACTTCTTTCACAAATCGACTGACCCAAATTATACTACTGGTACAAACGTATTAAGTACAGTAGGAACACCAAGATACGAGCAGTAGTACCAACTGCAAGAAGAACAGTAGTAAGACATAGTACTAGTACTACTGTACGTAATAAAGAACATAAACATAGTTCTGCTGGGACCTCAACACAACTTACCCTTGAAAATAAACTAAGCAACTAGTCCGCTTGACACTTCAGTAGAACCAGCATGAGCGACAGCACTGCCACCTACTCGGAGTCCGAGTCCACTTCCTCGACTTCGTCCTCGTCCATCTTCCTCTTCCTCTTCGCCGATGCTTCTTTGCTTGAACCGGACACTGGGCTCTGCTTCTTCATCCAACCCTTGTAGATATTTAAACAAAGATAGGCATCCATTGCTGCGTACAGGATATGATCTTCATCTAATGTCTTCGACTCCCATGCATGATGAAACCCGTGATGAGGTTTCTTCAGTTTAGCGTACGAAGGATCAATCATGGCTGCTGCCAGGGTCAACATTGAAGGTTGAGAGGAGGACACCAGGCTTGCCTTCTGGAGATCGAAGGGCTGGCCTACAACGAGACCTATCCGACGCAGGACATCCCTGTCGTTCTTAAAGCCTATAGTAACGAATTTCACTCTTTTGTCCTTGAGGAAGTTCTTAAAATCCTGGCACTCAACATCGGCATGGCATATGTGGTAGACCAAGAAAACGTTATGTACGCAAACCTGGATCACGGCGGGCTTCTTCCTATCTTCGTCCTTTAGATCCTTCTCTCGTCCCAGGACTGTGGTGTACTCAACATCTAGCCCAGCGACCCACTCATCCGTTGAACTGTTGAACATGCGTAGGAAGCGAGCAAGCCATGCTTTCACCATCGCGGATCCACGTGTGTAGATGACGATAAACGGATCGCCGGTGATGGCTCTAACCTGGTACTCAATGGCAACCATGGAGATTTGGGAGGCCATGGATTTTGGAGGAGGGTTAGGAGAAGTTGAACTATTGTACCCCGCAAAAACTGGGAGCAAACTAATGTGAAAGGACGTGACGACTGGGAGCGAACTGTTGTGAGGTAGAAGACGGGGACGAGTAGGGAGTGCGAACGGTGTGGGGTTGCTGGCTTGCCCGGTGGATAAACGGCTGCAAGCCCCCAAAGAGTTCTCAAGAACTATGTGGGACCCACTAGATGTCATGTCTACTAGACCCATATTGGCTTCTGCCTGTTCGCACGCCATGTCGGTGCGTGGATGTAACTTCACTTAATTCCGTCAACCATCGCGCCTCCCATGACCTTCGCCTCCCTCGCGCGGTCGCGCCCTCTGAGACTTCGACCGACTATAAATGAGCATTTTTTGCCTACTCCGCATGCATGATACTCCCTCTGTTTTTATTTACTCTGCATATTAGGGTTGACTGAAGTCAAACTTAGTAAAGTTTGACCAATTTTGTAGAAAACAATATAGACATTTATCATAATAAATCTATACGACGTGAAAGTCCATTCAACAATAAATCTAATGTTGTTGATTTGTTATAGTATATATTAATATTTTTGTTTATAAACTTGGTAAAAATTTGTAAAGCTTGACTTTGACCAAAGCTAATATGCGAACTACTAAATAAAAACGGAAGGAGTACTCCCTCTGGTCCTTTTTACTCCCATCAACCGTTTGCAAAGTGTTTGACGGAATTTATACTTTTTTTGAACACCACCTTATATTAATTAACCAGCCACACCAGTACACTCATTCGATACAATATTCACCACACAGGGTGGTACCTTATTTACAAGAATACCATCTAATCTATTGTCAAAGCTATACTTAGCGATTAAGTGTGCCACCTTATTGGCCGAATGGCTAATCTTTGATAATTGAAGATTGTTGATCGACTTCGAGATGCTCACGGCTTTCATCTTCAGGTCACGCATAGCAGACCTATCATAGTCCCCCGATGCAAGAGACACTACCACAAAAGCGCAATCAGTCTTTAAAATTACAGGATTATGAAGAGAAATACCTATGTAGAGACCGGCAATGCAAGCCCTAAGCTCCGCTTCCTCCACGCTTTGATAGGCATCAATGAAATCCCACGACCAAATTTATACTAAAAATATCAATATCTACAATACTGATTATAATGAGTATAAGAACTACGTTTTATAGTGAGTGTAAAAATATTGATTTGACATTGTGAATGTTGATACTCCCTCCATTCCCTTATACAAGGCCACTATGAAAAATACATTTTGCATCTATACTAGGCCACTAACAGTAATCGAGGCAACATTTAATGATGTTTTCTCGTGGTAGCAACTTGTTTAATCCTTGCATGCATGTAGTCATAATGACACTGTGCTACTTCCTTCTCATTCCTTCCTTGCATGCATGTAGGTGTATTAATGATCCCAGTTAACAAGAAGAAAAGTTGGCTTGCAAAGTAGTCATTAAATTTTACCTAGGTACCTGTAATTTGAGTTTGTGGCCTTGTATAAGGGAATGGAGGGAGTACTACATTTTTCTATAAGTCTGGTGAAAGTAGAGATACATTGACTTCAGATAAAACTTAAATGCACAATGCAGACTAGTTCCTCCGTCCAGGTGCGTCCATGTCCTATCTTGTCATCACAACAAGGTTAGCTATTAGAGTACTACTACCTCCCTTCTAGTTTAAAGGGCTCAATTCAAAATTTTCACCTACTCTTAGCAAGATAGTAGAGGCGGTGGAATAGTTTTTGAAGTCTGCAGAAGTACTCAACTAATGTTCTCGTTCTTCACAAAAAATGTGTTTACCAATGCATGCATGAACACTAGTTACTCTAACCCCCCCTCTCTTCTTTAATTCTTTGCCACATCAGCATGTTTGCTATTCCTGTGTGCATGATACCAGCTAAGATACTATCATTATGGCCAACCTTAATCATCGCATGCAATAATTTAGTGCACCTTGAAATATGAACATGTGTGGGGCGTGTATGTTTTTAATGACTTGAGACTATACCTAGCCCGGCATGCAAGATGACTTATTATGCACCGTTCCCCATACCTGCAGGAAGCCCGTTTGTCTCCAAATCTTTTCCTCTCCATGTGTGGAAACAATTCGGAAACAATATGCCTGCCAAACTCTCCTTCTCCCTCCGGCGGTCCCACCACTCCACCCCGTGTGAAAAAATCTGCATGCATGACTCTCCTCCCCCCACGCTCGTCCAATCCGTTGTGACCAGCAATATTTCCACCCCTTCGCTCCCTCGTAATTTACTCCAACAAATATGCCCACGTAGCTTTTACTTAACTTCAACTGCATTGGGTCACTGACATATGGGCCCAATGGGGGACTGGCCCACATGTCAGTGACGCAACTGGACCTGTAGTTAAGTCAGTGCAGCTCAGTCCATATCTTACGTAGGTGTGTCATTGCTCGCTATAAATACCACGCCTCCCACAACATCGCTATCTCCTCCCCCTCACGTTCATGTTCATTGCTATCTCCTCCCCCTCCCTCTCACGTCGACCACCATGGCATCGCTCCTCCCAAGCCCTAGGAGCCCCTCACTGCACCCGCGGACGGTCACGCGTCGCCGTTCTGTTCCTCGTCGCCACTAGTCGAGGAGGACGCATCGGTGTTCTGTTCCTTGCTGCTACGCGACGTGTCGCCCTTCCGTTCCTCGGCGCCACTAGTCGAGGAGGATGCGTCGGTGTTTCGCTCCTCGCCACGACGCGATGTGTCGCCGTTCCATTCCTCGCCGCCACTAGTCGAGGAGGACGCGTCGGCGTTCCGCTCCTCGCTGCGACGCGTCGAGGTGGATGCGTCGGTGTTCCCAATCTCGCCAGCACGCGCGTCGAAAGACGCATTGGCTCCCCGCTACGAGGAGAACACCGCGCCGCCCGCCGATCCCTCCCAGCCTTGAGGAGCTTTGGAAAGAAATGGATGTCGCCTTGTGGGAGGCTTAGCCTCCAGCAGAGCGCGCCAAAATAGAGGCGGAGAAGAAGGCTGAGGAAGAGAAGTGCACCGCAGAACAAGCTGCCTGGGAGGCCTATGTCGCATCCGAGAGAGTCAGCCAATTGGCTCTTTGGCAGAAGGCTCGTGCGAGGGCCGTGAGGGTGGTGGAGGACGCCCGTGCCGACGCCCTGAGTGCAGTCAGGCCCAAGTGCCTCATCTACGCTTGGCGGTACGTGGACCGGGTGCATGCTTCCAACAAGGAGGAGTACCTGTTGGCGCCGGATCACCACACCAGTGAGATCACGCTCGCCCGCCGGCAAGCCGCCAATCAGCACCTCGCGAGTTGCGAGGCTGAGGAAGAGGCGTTGTGTCGGTGCGCTGGGAAACGGCCGTGCACCAGGGCACTCGTGGCGCGCCGCAAGCGCTCCTGCGAGCGCCGTGGCTTTTAGGAGGAGTAATTTTTGTTTCATAAGGCGATCTTATTAGTTTTGGGACGCAAATGATAAATCCCAAATGTTCAGGAATTTTTAGCGTCCTTAATTAAGTACGTAAAAGGGAAAGTTTGGAAACCTTGTGTATTCGTACGCATTTTGCAAGTACGTGCATATAGCACAAACTTTACTATATACTACCGGACTACACGTCTCTCTCGATATATGCTTACAGACTGTGATACTCCCTCCGTCCAGGTCAATAAGTCATCTTTGGTTGTGCACCGTGACCAAGAAGTAGGGAAGACTTGTACACCTAGACAGAGGGAATACTACTATTACTTATGTACGTGCAAATGCATGTTTTAACATTACGATGCGGTTTTTGTAGAAGTAGAAAAACAACACTAGTCAAGCTTGTGAAACAATTCAATGCAAAACAAATGCAAAAATGCTCGTTTGATTGTTTACTTTTAGCTTCCTTCTCTATGGTTATTTCTCTGTCGTACTTTATACGGAGTATCTCGGTGGTTGGAAAGGCATGCAAATTCCCAAACCGCTTCCTACACCTAGTATCAAATTTTTTGCCTAACAAGTTGTGCCGTGCAATTGGAATTCCAACTTGAGTACTACTACTAGTAGGAGTACCAGGGGCTAGTTCTTTTAGGCTTCTAGATTAGTAATCCCATAACTACTACCTCCGTCCTGGTTTATTGGTCCCCATTGTAATCTGTGTCAAATTTTGATCATAAATTTAACTAATGAAATGTTAGTGCATGTCACATGCACTACTCCATCCGTCTAGGTGAGTAAGTCATCTTAGGTTGTGTACCGTGACCAAGGAGGAGGATAAAAAGAGAAACGTTAATGTTTATTTGCTAATTAATAGTATTGCATGCAATGAACTAACCACTGCATGTCGTGTTTGATATCTCAAGTCATTAAAAGCATGCACACTCTTTATCTCTTATTGGTTGATATGTCAAGAAACAAGAAATGACGTAGAAGTTAATGCACCGCGCCTAAGTGTTTTGGGATTATTTGGTTTTCGTAAGATGACTTACACACCTAGACGGAGGGAGTAACATTTTATCAGTTAAATCTTTGGTCAAAATTTAGGACAAATTACAATGGTGAGGAATAAAATAGGACGGTGTAGTAGTTTAGAAGCCCAAATAAATGAGTGAGGCGCCTTATTGTTACTCTCCACTGTGACTAGTCTTGTGGGAAAAGCTGGGGAAGCCGCCAAAAGAACTGGCCCTAGGAGTAGTAGCTAGGGATCGAGTGTGCGAGATGAACCGGAGAAAGTAAATGCAGAGAGATGAAATGCAAAAAAGACGGAGGGATGTGATGGTTGCTTGTCCGTTTATTTTACCAGGCCACTTATTACTGGGAGTGGTTAGGTTTTGTGATATGATGGCTTTACTGCCGTGCCACGAGCGGGGTGAGAGGTGAGACTCCCGTGCAGCGCCGCCCTCTACACCTGTACTACATCGATCGTGGTTTATTAGTCCCCCATTGAATTTGACTGAAGATTTAACTCACAAAATGTTAGTGCATGTCAACAAAAGCTATATCATTGGATTCGTATTTGAACATAGTTTTGAATGATATAATTTTAGGTGACATGCATCAGCATTTATCGTACTATATATAATGTTAGTTCATTTTTTGGTCGTACTAATCTATAGTAGTAAGGTGCCCGTGCGTTGCACCGAAGAGTGAAATGCATTGATCGGGGAGTTGCTTATTTTGACAAAGGATGTGGGGGTCATCTCATGTGTAACGGGTATCGATAGGTTTCTTCGGATATTATTTCATCTCTAGAGCTCACAAACATCCGGGTGAAATAGATAAAAAGGTATCTTTTGCAAACAAAAGCGTTCAACTGTTCAACCTGCATCCAAAACTTGTGAAGAAATAACACTTATTGTGCTTTGCAAGAAATGATCTTTAAGAATTAGTTTTTGAGTATCGATTGTTATACATGTTGGCTACAGATGACATGGCACTTTCTTATAGTCAACAGTTGGCTATACTATTAATTAATATTAACCATTCCCTTATACACCTAGACGGAGGGAATAAATCAGGATGACTTGCAAGGGGGCAGAGGAGATGTAAGAAATGGTTCATCGTAAGTCTTTCACCAGTACTGTAGTAAAAATTCATACATGGAAAATTCTAGACTAAACCATAAACGGATACACTTTTATTCATGCGCAATACTCCAATAGAGCAAGATCTTGCATGGAAGTCTCCACATGCTTAGACAGCGGATTACATTGAGCGAAGACTAATGATCAACATTTAACTTGATAATGCGTATGTCTAGGTGAACCTCCTTGGGGTCCCCGTGCACCGCGTCGGCGGGTAAAGGATGCCATGGGTTTTCCAAGTCCACATTGGCGGTATAGTCCCAGCTCCCGTCCAAGTCCGTTCAATGAGGCCGGTGTCGCCGCCCACGCGACCCGGAGGGGTAGTAACACTGACCATGCACCCATACATCAGCCTCGTGTCAGTGTCAGCGTCAGCGGCGTCGCCCCTGATGCACATTACAAAGACGGGGCGACGGCCTGCGCGGGCCTCGCCGGTGCCCACGATCAAGAGGAAGACGCTGACGTCCTCCTCCGAGACTAGCAGGAGGCGGTGATCCTCCAGCGACTCCAGCATGGTGAACGGGTAGCACGTCTCATACTTGATGTTCTCCGCCAAGGGCCAGCAGTGACCGCTGCACGCATCCGTGAGGTGATGCACCATGTCCGCCGGCGAGCCACAAAACCGCATCGGGCACTCATAGCAGTGGACGAAGGGCTCCTTGGAGGCATTGACCAGGCCATCCATGAAACGGGAGTGGCTGTAGGGGACATTGCGCCAGTTGAATATATGAGCAAGTTACTGTTGGGGAACGTTGCAGAAAATAAAATTTCTACTACGGTTTCACCAAGATCCATCTATGAGTTCATCTAAGCAACGAGTCATGGGAGAGAGATTGCATCTACATACCACTTGTAGATCGCGTGCGGAAGCGTTCAAGAGAACGGTGATGATGGAGTCGTACTCGCAGTGATTCAAATCACCGACGACCAAGTGCCGAACGGACAGCACCTCCGCGTTCAACACATGTACGGAGAGGATGACGTCTCCTCCTTCTTGATCCAGCAAGGGGGAAGGAGAGGTTGATGGTGATCCAGCAGCACAACAGCGTGGTGGTGGATGCAGCAGAACTCCGGCAGGGCTTCACCAAGCGGCTGCGGGAGGAGGACGAGGTGCAGCAGGGGGAGGGAGGCGCCAAGACACAGGGTGCGGCTGCCGTCCCCCCTGCCCTCCTTTATATAGGCCCCCAGGGGGGGCGCCGGCCCTGGGAGATGCAATCTCCCAAGGGGGGCGGCGGCCTGGGGGGTGGAGTGCCCCCCAAGGCAAGTGGTGCGCCCCCCCCCCCCCCCACATAGGGTTTCCACCCCTAGGCGCAGGGGGGGCCAAGGGGGGGCACACCAGCGCACTAGGGGCTGGTTCCCCTCCCACTTCAGCCCATGGGGCCCTCCGGGATAGGTGGCCCCACCCGGTGGACCCCCCGGGACCCTTCCGGTGGTCCCGGTACAATACCGGGTGACCCCGAAACTTTCCCGATGGCCGAAACAGCACTTCCTATATATAATTCTTTACCTCCGGACCATTCCGGAACTCCTCGTGACGTCCGGGATCTCATTCGGGACTCCGAACAACATTCAGTTTGCTGCATACTCATATTCATACAACCCTAGCGTCACCGAACCTTAAGTGTGACCCTACGGGTTCGGGAGACATGCAGACATGACCGAGACGGCTCTCTGGTCAATAACCAACAGCGGGATCCGGATACCCATGTTGGCTCCCACATACTCCTCGATGATCTCATCGGATGAACCACGATGTCCAGGATTCAAGCAACCCCGTATACTATTCCCTTTGTCAGACGGTATGTTACTTGCCCGAGACTCGATCGTCGGTATCCCAATACCTCGTTTAGTCTCGTTACCGGCAAGTCACTTTACTCGTATCGTAATGCATGATCCCATGACCATACACTTGGTCACTTTGAGCTCATTATGATGATGCACTACCGAGTGGGCCCAGTGATACCTCTCCGTAATACGGAGTGACAAATCCCAATCTCGATCCGTGTCAACCCAACAGACACTTTCGGAGATACCTGTAGTGCACCTTTATAGTCACCCAGTTACGTTGTGACGTTTGGTACACCCAAAGCACTCCTACGGTATCCGGGAGTTACACGATCTCATGGTCTAAGGAAAAGATACTTGACATTGGAAAAGCTCTAGCAAAACGAACTACACGATCTTGTGCTATGCTTAGGATTGGGTCTTGTCCATCACATCATTCTCCTAATGATGTGATCCCGTTATCAATGACATCTAATGTCCATAGTCAGGAAACCATGACTATCTGTTGATCAACGAGCTAGTCAACTAGAGGCTTACTAGGGACATATTATGGTCTATGTATTCACACGTGTATTACGATTTCCGGATAATACAATTATAGCATGAATAAAGACAATTATCATGAACAAGGAAATATAATAATAATCCTTTTATTATTGCCTCTAGGGCATATTTCCAACAGTCTCCCACTTGCACTAGAGTCAATAATCTAGTTACATTGTGATGAATCGAACACCCATAGAGGTCTGGTGTTGATCATGTTTTGCTCGCGAAAGAGGTTTAGTCAACGGATCTGCGACATTCAGATCCGTATGTACTTTGCAAATATCTATGTCTCCATCTTGAACATTTTCACGGATGGAGTTGAAGCGACGCTTGATGTGCCTGGTCTTCTTGTGAAACCTGGGCTCCTTGGCAAGGGCAATAGCTCCAGTGTTGTCACAGAAGAGTTTGATCGGCCCCGACGCATTGGGTATGACTCCTAGGTCGGTGATGAACTCCTTCACCCAAATTGCTTCATGCGCTGCCTCCGAGGCTGCCATGTACTCCGCTTCACATGTAGATCCCGCCACGACGCTCTGCTTGCAGCTGCACCAGCTTACTGCTCCACCATTCAACATATACACGTATCCGGTTTGTGACTTAGAGTCATCCAGATCTGTGTCGAAGCTAGCATCGACGTAACCCTTTACGACGAGCTCTTCGTCACCTCCATAAACGAGAAACATGTCCTTTGTCCTTTTCAGGTACTTCAGGATATTCTTGACCGCTGTCCAGTGTTCCTTGCCGGGATTACTTTGGTACCTTCCTACCAAACTTACGGCAAGGTTTACATCAGGTCTGGTACACAGCATGGCATACATAATAGATCCTATGGCTGAAGCATAGGGGATGACACTCATCTCTTCTTTATCTTTTGCCGTGGTCGGGCATTGAGCCGAGCTCAATTTCACACCTTGCAGTACAGGCAAGAACCCTTTCTTGGACTGATCCATTTTGAACTTCTTCAAAATCTTATCAAGGTATGTGCTTTGTGAAAGACCTATGAGGCGTCTCGATCTATTCCTATAGATCTTGATGCCTAATATGTAAGCAGCTTCTCCAAGGTCCTTCATTGAAAAACACTTATTCAAGTAGGCCTTAATGCTGTCCAAAAGTTCTATATCATTTCCCATCAAAAGTATGTCATCTACATATAATATGAGAAATGCTACAGAGCTCCCACTCACTTTCTTGTAAACGCAGGCTTCTCCATAAGTCTGCATAAACCCAAACGCTTTGATCATCTCATCAAAGCGAATGTTCCAACTCCGAGATGCTTGCACCAGCCCATAAATGGATCGCTGGAGCTTGCATACTTTGTTAGCATTCTTAGGATCGACAAAACCCTCCGGCTGCATCATATACAGTTCTTCCTTAAGATGCCCGTTAAGGAATGCCGTTTTGACGTCCATCTGCCATATCTCATAATCATAGTATGCGGCAATTGCTAACATGATTCGGACGGACTTCAGCTTCGCTACGGGAGAGAAAGTCTCATCGTAGTCAACCCCTTGAACTTGCCGATAACCCTTAGCGACAAGTCGAGCTTTATAGATGGTAATATTACCATCCGCGTCCGTCTTCTTCTTAAAGATCCATTTGTTTTCTATCGCTCGCCGATCATCGGGCAAGTCTGTCAAAGTCCATACTTTGTTTTCATACATGGATTCTATCTCGGATTGCATGGCTTCAAGCCATTTGTTGGAATCTGGGCCCGCCATCGCTTCTTCATAGTTCGAAGGTTCACCGTTGTCTAACAACATGATTTCCAGGACAGGGTTGCCATACCACTCTTGTGTGGAACGTGTCCTTGTGGACCTACGAGGTTCAGTAGCAACTTGATCCGAAGTACCTTGATCATAATCATTAATTTCCTCTCCAGTTGGTGTAGGCACCACAGGAACATTTTCCTGAGCTGCACTACTTTCCGGTTCAAGAGGTAGTACTTCATCGAGTTCTACTTTCCTCCCACTTACTTCTTTCGAGAGAAACTCTTTTTCCAGAAAGGATCCGTTCTTGGCAACAAATGTCTTGCCCTCGGATCTTAAGTAGAATGTATACCCAATGGTTTCCGTAGGGTATCCTATGAAGACGCATTTTTCCGACTTGGGTTCGAGCTTTTCAGGTTGAAGTTTCTTGACATAAGCATCACATCCCCAAACTTTTAGAAACGACAGCTTAGGTTTCTTCCCAAACCATAATTCATACGGTGTCGTCTCAACGGATTTAGACGGTGCCCTATTTAAAGTGAATGTAGCTGTCTCTAGAGCGTATCCCCAAAATGATAGCGGTAAATCGGTAAGAGACATCATAGATCGCACCATATCCAATAGAGTGCGATTACGACGTTCAGACACACCGTTACACTGAGGTGTTCCAGGAGGCGTGAGTTGTGAAACGATTCCACATTTCCTTAAGTGTGTACCAAATTCGTGACTTAAGTATTCTCCTCCACGATCTGATCGTAGGAACTTTATCTTTCGGTCACGTTGATTCTCTACCTCATTCTGAAATTCCTTGAACTTTTCAAAGGTTTCAGACTTGTGTTTCATTAAGTAGACATACCCATATCTACTCAAGTCATCAGTGAGAGTGAGAACATAACGATATCCTCCGCGAGCCTCAACGCTCATTGGACCGCACACATCGGTATGTATGATTTCCAATAAGTTGGTTGCTCGCTCCATTGTTCCGGAGAACGGAGTCTTGGTCATTTTGCCCATGAGGCATGGTTCGCATGTGTCAAATGATTCATAATCTAGAGACTCTAAAAGTCCATCAGCATGGAGCTTCTTCATGCGCTTGACACCAATGTGACCAAGGCGGCAGTGCCACAAGTATGTGGGACTATCGTTATCAACTTTACATCTTTTGGTATTCACACTATGAATATGTGTAATATTACGTTCGAGATTCATTAAGAATAAACCATTGACCATCGGGGCATGACCATAAAACATATCTCTCATATAAATAGAACAACCATTATTCTCGGATTTAAATGAGTAGCCATCTCGTATTAAACGAGATCCAGATACAATGTTCATGCTCAAACTTGGCACTAAATAACAATTATTGAGGTTCATAACTAATCCCGTGGGTAAATGTAGATGTAGCGTGCCGACGGCGATCACATCGACCTTAGAACCATTCCCGACGCGCATTGTCACCTCATCCTTCGCCAGTCTCCGCTTATTCCGCAGCTCCTGTTGTGAGTTACAAATGTGAGCAACGGCACCGGTATCAAATACCCAGGAGTTACTACGAGTACTGGTAAGGTACACATCAATTACATGTATATCAAATATACCTTTAGTGTTGCCGGCCTTCTTGTCCGCTAAGTATTCGGGGCAGTTCCGCTTCCAGTGACCCTTCCCTTTGCAATAAAAGCACTCAGTCTCAGGCTTGGGTCCATTCTTTGACTTCTTCCCGGCAACTGGCTTACCGGGCGCGGCAACATCTTTGCCATCCTTCTTGAAGTTCTTCTTACCCTTGCCCTTCTTGAACTTAGTGGTCTTATTGACCATCAACACTTGATGTACTTTCTTGATTTCAACCTCTGCCGACTTCAGCATAGAAAATACTTCAGGAATGGTCTTCACCATCACCTGCATATTGTAGTTCAACACAAAGCTCTTGTAGCTTGGTGGGAGCGACTAAAGGATTCTGTCAATGACCGCCTCGTCCGGGAGGTTGATCTCCAGCCGGGACAGGCGGTTGTGCAACCCAGACATTTTGAGTATGTGCTCACTGACAGAATTGTTTTCCTCCATCTTACAACTATAGAACTTGTCGGAGACTTCATATCTCTCGACCCGGGCATGAGCTTGAAAAACCATTTTCAGCTCCTCGAACATCTCATATGCTCCGTGTTTCTCAAAACGCTTTTGGAGCCCCGGTTCTAAGCTGTAAAGCATGCCGCACTGAACGAGGGAGTAATCATCAGCACGTGACTGCCAAGCGTTCATAACGTCTTGGTTGTCTGGGATGGATGCTTCACCTAGCGTTTCATCTAGGACATACGCTTTCTTGGCTGCTATGAGGATGATCCTCAGGTTCCGGACCCAGTCCGAATAGTTGCTGCCATCATCTTTCAGCTTGGTTTTCTCTAGGAACGCATTGAAGTTCATGTTAACATGAGCGTTGGCCATTTGATCTACAAGACATATTTTGCAAAAAGTTTTAGACTAAGTTCATGATAATTAAGTTCATCTAATCAAATTATTTAATGAACTCCCACTCAGATTAGACATCCCTCTAGTCATCTAAGTGTTACACGATCCGAGTCGACTAGGCCGTGTCCGATCATCACGTGAGACGGACTAGTCATCATCGATGAACATCTCCATGTTGATCGTATCTTCCATACGACTCATGTTCGACCTTTCGGTCTCTGTGTTCCGAGGCCATGTCTGTACAAGCTAGGCTCGTCAAGTTAACCCTAAGTGTTTTGCATGTGTAAAACTGTCTTACACCCGTTGTATGTGAACGTAAGAATCTATCACACCCGATCATCACGTGGTGCTTCGAAACGACGAACTTTAGCAACCGCGCACAGTTAGGGGAGAACACTTTCTTGAAATTGTTATAAGGGATCATCTTATTTACTACCGTCATTCTAAGTAAACAAGATGCATAAAAATAATAAACATCACATGCAATTATATAAAGTAGTGGCATGATATGGCCAATATCATATAGCTCCTTCGATCTCCATCTTCGGGGCTCCATGATTATCTTCGTCACCGGCATTACACCATGATCTCCATCATCATGATCTCCATCATTGTGTCTTCATGAAGTTGTCACGCCAACGACTACTTCTACTTCTATGGCTAATGCGTTTAGCAATAAAGTAAAGTAATTTACATGGCGTTCTTCAATGACACGCAGGTCATACAAAAAATAAAGACAACTCCTATGGCTCCTGCCGGTTGTCATACTCATCGACATGCAAGTCGTGATTCCTATTACAAGAACTTGATCTCATACATCACAATATATCATTCATCATTCATCACAACTTCTGGCCATATCACATCACATGACAATTGCTGCAAAAACAAGTTAGACGTCCTCTAATTGTTGTTGCATCTTTTACGTGGCTGCAATTGGGTTCTAGCAAGAACGTTTTCTTACCTACGAATAACCACAACGTGATTTTGTCAACTTCTATTTACCCTTCATAAGGACCCTTTTCGTCAAATCCGCTCCAACTAAAGTGGGAGAGACAGACACCCGCTAGCCACCTTATGCAACTAGTGCATGTCAGTCGGTGGAACCTGTCTCACGTAAGCGTATGTGTAAGGTTGGTCCGGGACGCTTCATCCCACAATACCACTGAAGCAAGAAAAGACTAGTAGCGGCAAGCAAGTTGACAAGATCTACGCCCACAACAAATTTGTGTTCTACTCGTGCAATAGAGAACTACGCATAGACCTAGCTCATGATGCCACTGTTGGGGAACGTTGTAGAAAATAAAAAATTTCCTACGGTTTCACCAAGATCCATCTATGAGTTCATCTAAGCAACCAGTCATGGGAGAGAGATTGCATCTACATAGCACTTGCAGATCGCGTGCGGAAGCGTTCAAGAGAACGGTGATGATGGAGTCGTACTCGTCGTGATTCAAATCACCGATGACCAAGTGCCGAACGGACAACACCTCCGCGTTCAACACACGTACGGAGCGGATGACATCTCCTCCTTCTTGATCCAGCAAGGGGGAAGGAGAGGTTGATGATGATCCAGCAGCACAACGGTGTGGTGGTGGATGCGGCAGAACTCCGGCAGGGCTTCGCCAAGCGGCTGCGGGAGGAGGACGAGGTGTAGCAGGGGGAGGGAGGCGCCAAGACACAGGGTGCGGCTGCCCTCCCCCCTGCCCTCCTTTATATAGGCCCCCAGGGGGGGCGTCGGCCCTGGGAGATGCAATCTCCCAAGGGGGGCGGCGGCCTGGGGGGTGGAGTGCCCCCCAAGGCAAGTGGTACGCCCCCCCCCCCCACCTAGGGTTTCCAACCCTAGGCGCAGGGGGGCCCAAGGGGGGGCGCACCAGCCCACTAGGGGCTGGTTCCCCTCCCACTTCAGCCCACGGGGCCCTCCAGGATAGGTGGCCCCACCCGATGGACCCCCCGGACCCTTCCGGTGGTCCCGGTACAATACAGGGAGACCCCGAAACTTTCCCGATGGCTGAAACAGCACTTCCTATATATAATTCTTTACCTCCGGACCATTCCAGAACTCCTCGTGACGTCCGGGATCTCATCTGGGACTCCGAACAACATTCGGTTTGCTGCATACTCATATTCATACAACCCTAGCGTCACCGAACCTTAAGTGTGTAGACCCTACGGGTTCGGGAGACATGCAGACATGACCGAGACGGCTCTTTGGTCAATAACCAACAGCGGGATCTGGATACCCATGTTGGCTCCCACATACTCCTCGATGATTTCATTGGATGAACCACGATGTCGAGGATTCAAGCAACCTCGTATACTATTCCCTTTGTCAGACGGTATGTTACTTGCCCGAGACTCGATCGTCGGTATCCCAATACCTCGTTCAGTCTCATTACCGGCAAGTCACTTTACTCGTACCGTAATGCATGATCCTGTGACCAGACACTTGGTCACTTTGAGCTCATTATGATGATGCACTACCGGGTGGGCCCAGTGATACCTCTCTGTAATACGGAGTGACAAATCCCAGTCTCGATCCGTGTCAACCTAACAGACACTTTCGGAGATACCTGTAGTGCACCTTTATAGTCACCCAGTTATGTTGTGACGTTTGGTACACCCAAAGCACTCCTACGGTATCCGGGAGTTACACGATCTCATGGTCTAAGGAAAAGATACTTGACATTGGAAAAGCTCTAGCAAAACGAACTACACAATCTTGTGCTATGCTTAGGATTGGGTCTTGTCCATCACATCATTCTCCTAATGATGTGATCCCGTTATCAACGACATCTAATGTCCATAGTCAGGAAACCATGACTATCTGTTGATCAACGAGCTAGTCAACTAGAGGCTTACTAGGGACATATTATGGTCTATGTATTCACACGTGTATTACGATTTCTGGATAATACAATTATAGCATGAATAAAGACAATTATCATGAACAAGGAAATATAATAATAATCCTTTTATTATTGCCTCTAGGGCATATTTCCAACAGTTACTACGAGATTTAATCCGAATAAGCACAAAATAAATCATGACGGCTATAACAGAGATGAAACTAATCATGTGGACTAGCATAGTAGTAGGATACAGAGTAGAAACATGAATTGTACCACGATTTTGAACAGGAAGGACAGAAACACATATGGTGCAACGGGAGCAGCACCGTTGGCGTTGAGGTTGTCGCCCATGTCGTTGAGGAAGAGGTTGCCTAGGTCGGGGAAGAAGTCGTCGTCGATGAAGTCATGGCTGCCAGCAGTCGCGAGAGTGCGCTCCCCAAATTTCAACAGCACCCGCCGAATGTAGCGCAAGAGGGAGTGGCTGTAGGGGACGTTGCGGCCGCCGAATGGAGTGCAGGAGTAGTACACGAAGTAGTAGATGATGTCCTTACTAGTACTCCCTAGTCTATATCTATCTATATCTACTCTTATAGAAAACCGAGTTGGTGATGATGGTATGCCTGCCATCTCGTAATATAGACCGTCCGATCTATATCTGACGGATAGAAAGCCAACTATGACAATTTTACAAAAGATACTCGCACCTCTCTCCACATTTACAGGTAAGGCCTTGCCTCGTTCATCCTTATCTCCCACAACCTCGTGCTCCTCCCTATGTCTCCATCTCTACTACTCTACTTTGTTTTTTTATAACAAATCGAATAGTGCTGCCCCGTCCGCTGCACGCCCGGCTAAACATGCCTCCTCGCCTCCATCATCACCAACTGAGTCTTTTATAGGAGTAGGAGTAGAGAAAAAACCGAGTTGGTGATGATGGTGTGCTGTGCAATGCACGGGCATCTTGCTAATTTTTTGCATATAAGCCCAAACACCACATAGACACGGTTTTTGAGCACGTTTCGTAGTCGTTTCATGCTCGGGCATTGAAGTTTGTAACTATTTTAGATTAGAATATACTACTCCTCCGGTGCTAGTAGTTGAGCAGAGTCCTACTCTACTACTCTACTCAAGCAAGTTAGGGCATAGTACTGTAGTAGGTACTATAGGGAGTACCAGTACTATGATCACTCAAGCAAGTTGTCTGGCATCGACATGACCCTACGCTGCTGGTATGTGTCTCGTAAGTCAAGCGGCATGTTGTAGTCATCATCACCTGTCCACTTCCCGCAGCACATATTCGCTTCTCCATCTTTGTCCGCACATAATCTCATCCAATCTTCCATCCCCGCTAAGGCGCCTCCCCCCTCGTCCAAAACCCAAGCACTAACAATGGCAGAACCGAGCAGCGTCCGCCGAAAGAGTGGATGGAATTTGCTCCCCACAGAGGTAATCAAGCTCATTGTTTCGCGTGTGGACAATCTTAGTACCATGCCGCTCGCCGCGTGCTCGTCGGGGCTGTACCGTTTACTCAAAGCCCTCAGGCCGGAGCTTTTTAAGCCAGCTCCTTGCTTGCTGATGCCGCCTGATCTTCAGAAACGTCATGTCATGCAGCATAACGATCGTAGGGTGGCGAGCATCAACCCCTTGACTGCGATCGGATCCCCGTCAGCCTCAACTACATTAACAGTATGTACTGGGTCGGCATGAACACGTCTTGGATGGTGCTCGTCGACGGTCGCGGCAGCTGGATGCTCGTGGAGGTCTACACCGGGCGATTGATCCTCCTTCCTTCGATTAACACTGCACTGCTTTGGCACTATGGCCCAGAATACTCGGAATCTTACAGTAGCCAAAATGATACCAAGTTTGATTTGCTCAAGGTTGTAATCTGCCAAGTGCCCACAAGATCTGCGAATTATAAAGACTTCAGGCTAATTGCGTTCTTCAACCGCGGTCTCGCCTATCTGGCAGGTCACTACAGTAAGTGGATAAATCTACACGTCCATCGCAGGATCATACATCCTCCATGGTTCTCTGATGCCATTGAACACAAGGGCTTCATTTACGCCGTCGACTCCTTCTATGGCTGGACATATTGCTGGCCTACTCCAGTCATCGCTACAAACGGCTATTATAGCAGTATGTTACTTTCCTATGATATCATGATGGCTTGCTTATATTACTGTCAACATTTACTGAAAAAATATTCATGCTCATAACATGCTGTTCTTAAGATTGACTAAATCAAAAGCCCTTTTTCATTTGACTCACACTTGATATGATGTTGTAGGCCGTCTGGTGTCCCTACCCTTCCTAATCCCAGAACCTTTCAAAGAAAAGCGGCATGGCAGTTGCAGGTGGTTCCTGGCTCGATCAGACGACGGCGAAAGATTGATGATCGTTCGCACGTACCGGACGTGTTGTTTCGCGGAATACAATCACAGTCACTGCAAGATCTTTGAGCAGGATCCCAGCTTCTTTGGGCCTTCAGGAATTTTTGACTAGAGGCTGGTAAGTAGCCTTGGTACACGTTGTCTGTTTGTTGGACTGAATTATCCGATTAACCAGGAGATAACCGACGGCAAGGATCATGATGGCGGCGTGGTTTCGTTCATCGGGCAAAACTGTGTGTACACAGCGTACCATGCGTCTGTGCATGCACCATACCCTGATATGTGCCGCCACGCTCTGCAGCCCAAAGTAGGAGAGAGGGTCGCAAGTATCAGACTTTGACCTGCTGGCTGGAGTTTCCCCCGTCAGGCATCCATCTGGTTCAAGCCGTCAGCCAATCTCCATAGCTTAATAAATAGTAACGTCTAACTGAGCCAGTTAGTTAGATGAGTACACTTGTGTAGTAGGATATTTATTTAGTTTGATGCACACACTTGTTCTTTTTTTGGTAGCCCTTTTGTAATGATGGCTGATGTTTGGTTTGGAAGAGAGAGCTGCGTTTTCACTCTTCTGGCCTGCTTACTGCTTCTGTTGCACCCCCAGCCCTGGTTGCTGCTGCTGCTATTTTCAATGTACAATTAGTAGTATATTTCGTCTGTTGGTTGAATAAATGTGTTGTTAGACCCAGAAACACAGTATTTCGGAAGTGTTGCACGGTTTGACCCTTTAGTGCCCCGTACCGTACGTAGCTCATACTATTTTTTGTAAGGAACACATTTTCCACTTGTTGATAACATGCAGCCCACTGATGAAGGCCCAATAGAGAAGCCCATAATTAACTGGAAGGGATGCTCTCACATGAATCCGGCCCAGGTACATGCTCATGGTCCCCTAAACATAAATAAGTAAATAAATAAATAAAGCTAAATGCTCATGCACCAGTTCTTTGGGAAAATAGGTAGCCCAGTATTTCTTTTTGAAGAATAGCCAAGCTAGGCCTATTTGTTTTCTCCGAATTACTGGGCTGCAAATCTTTGAAGATGAGGAGGGATGCATTCCATCCTGGCCAAAGAGTATGGTCAATGTCTGTTAAAAGTAATATCAAAAGGGGTTGAAAATTCCAAAAAAATTATAGCAAATGGGATATTAGTTTCTTTTTTTGTTTTTGTTCTTCACTGATATCTTGTACGTATTTCATCGGATTTAACATGACATAGTACTAATTTATTTTTAAATTTGTTTTAGTATGGCTATTAATTTTTGGATTAAGAATATTTTGTTCTCCAGCAAAAATTTGCGAATTTTCAAAATTTCCCACATATTTAGTTAATTTTTTTACCCTGGTACTAACCAGAAAAAGGCCAGCGATTCTAAAAATGGAAAATGGGCTGCAATAAATTCCATATGAATTAGAGAATGAGTAAAATATATAAAAATAATAGCAAATGGGTTGTACACGCCACAGATTTTGAGGCTGACTTGTTTACGCAAGGCTTTGTCAGTGAACACACGATTCTAGCAGTAGTGATTGTTGAATGTCCATCCAACGGCCGACGTGCTTCTTGAATCTCTGATCTTCCTGCTCCAGCCGCCTAAACTAGCGTTGGCAGGACTGCCTGCTCCCTCCTCTTGTGGCTCGCTGTGATGCCGCGCAGGCTTCCCCTGCCCACCCTACTCCCTTCGCTGGCTTGGCCGCACGCAATCAACTGCCTCCTTATTACGCGAAAAAAAATGATTCCTCCCACTGACATCTGGGGTGCATCGGTTGGGAGGCTGACCTGTGGGCCTACTAAGTTGACGCGTACGCGGGGCTTGTCAACTTAGTCAACAAACGATTCTAGCAGCAGTAACCATTGGATTTGAATCGAACGGTCCTGCTGATTCTTCAATCGCTGCTCTTCTTGCACCAGCCGCCCAAACCAGCGCCCGGCAGACCGCCTGCTCCTGCCTCCAGTGGTCGGCTGTGCTGTCGTTGAGGCCTCATCGCCCCCTACTACTCCCACCGCTAGCTAGGCCTTGCAGCGACGGCAGCCTCACACCGCAGCCGAACCAGTGAACCCTCGTACTCCTCTCTGCGTGGGCATCCACTATCGCATCTTCCCCGGCTCCTCGTTGTCCCCTTCCTAGGCCTCGCCGTCGTCCACCACCTTGGTGCTCTCGGCGCGGCGTGGTCAATGTGGTCAACGACATTCCATCGGAAGAGTACTGTACGTGGAGAGGCTGACAGCTGGGTCCACGGCCACAGCCCAGTTTTTTTTGTGATTTGCCAAGTCGCTTTGTCAGGCCTGTTGGGCTGCAAATCTTTCAAGACGAGGAGAGCTTTCATTTGGCTGGCCGAGAAAATGGCCCATCAGTAATGAGAAATGGGATGTACATTTTTAAAACAAATCAAACCGGCAATTAGTTTCAAATATCTTTTTTTTCATTTCGAGATTTTAAATTACATTAATTTTTATGCGTGGAGAATTTGTTGGATTTTATATTGATATACATTTATTTTTAAAATCAGTTTGAATGTGAGTCGAAATTTCGGGATTAAAACAGTTCGGACCGCACCGAATATGCAAAATTTCGTATAATTTTTTAACCATGGCCACAATATGGGCTGTAATGCTAACAAAAAGAATATGGGCTCTAAAAAAACCTTAAGAATTAGCAAATGGGCTGTAAATTATTAGAAATAATGGCAGATGGGATATATGTTGTTTTTTACAGATTTGAGGCTTTCCTAAAAAAAGGTTAACGCACAAGCAGTGACTGTTGGATGTCCATCAAACGGCCGTCGTGCTTCTTCAATCTCTGCTCTTCCTGCTCCAGCCGCTCAAACAAGCGCCAGCGGGACTGCGTGCTCCCTCCTCCCCGTGGCCGGCTGTGCTGCCACGCAGGCCTCACCGCCCCACAATACTCCCATCGCTGGCCTAGCCATCCCTCTACTCACCCACACCTGCTGTTATTCTCCGGCGACGACAGACAAACCAGTAAACCCTCGTACAGTCGTACTCCCCTCCGCGTGGGAAATATCTGTCGAGTCTTCCCTGCCTCCATGTCGTTCCCTTCCTAGGCCTCGCCGTCGTCCACCGCCCTGGTGCTCTCGGCGCGGCCTGGTCAACGTGGTCAACAACCAACATGCATCTAAAGTGGAATGTACGTGGAGAGGCCGACAGTTGGGCCCACGGCGGCACGCAAGGAAATGCCTCCTTATTACGTGCAAAATAATGATTCCTCCACCTGACATCAGGGACCCACCGAAAGGGCCTCTGTATTTCGTGAAAAAAACGTTACCGCCACAGACAGTTCGGACCCACCAGCTATATCTTCGCACGCAAGGAAGTGCCTCCTTATTACGCACAAAAAAATGAATACTCCCCCTGTTAGCTGGGACCTAGTATAGTGGCAGGCTGACTTGTGGGCCTACTAACTTGACGGGGACGGAGGGCTTTGTCAACTTAGTCAATATGCACGATTCTAGCTCCAGTGACCGTATGATGTCCATCCAACGGCCGTAATGCTTCTTCAACCTCTGGTCTTCTTGCTCCAGCCGCCCAAACCAGCGCCGGTCGTGTCGCGTGCTCCTGCCTCCCGTGGCCGGCTGCGATGCGGCGGAGGCCTCACCGCCGCCTACTACTCCCACCGTTGGCCAGACCATCCCTCTACTCACCCACACCCCCTGTTATTCTGCGGCAACGGCAGCCTCACACCATAGAGAACCAGTGAACCCTCGTACTCCTCTACACGTGGGCATCCACTGCCGTGTCTTCCCCGACTTCGCGTTGTCCCCTTCCTAGGCCTCGCCATCATCCACCGCCTTGGTGCTCTCGGCGCGGCGTGGTCAACGTGGTCAAGGAACGGCTTCCATCGGACGTGGACTGTACATGGAGAGGCTGACAGCTGGGTCCACGGCCGCAGCAAGGAAGTGCCTCCTTATTAGACGCAAAATAATTATTACTCCACCTGATTGCGGGGACCCACCGGACGGGCCACCGTATTTCGCAAAAAAAACATTTCCCCCTGACTGTTGGGACCCACCAGCTACGTCTTCGCACACAAGGAAGTGCATCCAGAGAAAAAACGATTCGCCCCCCTGACTGCTGGGACCCACCAGTTACATCTTAGCACGCAAGGAAGTGCCTGACAGTCAAGACCCACCTGGTCGAAGCGTACGTAGCGTTGTCATTCTGGTCGCGAACGTGTACGTACATATATACTGGTCGATGTAGAGGTGCGCACGTGTCATAGTAGAGGCGCGTACGTGTCGTAGTAGAGGCGCGCATGTAGCATGTACACGTACGTACAACGTCCAAGGTGCAAGAAATAAAATACGGCCACGTATGTGTACATACGGGCGGGGTCTCGAACGCCTACTCGCGCATACGTACGGCCAGGGCTCGTGTACATGGCTGGGTCGAAACGGAGAAACAACATCGTCGTTGTGTTCATGGGGAGCCAACCGGCTGGGTCGAAACGGAATGCGTCATCGTGTTCATCGGGAGGGCTTGGATGGAACAGGCGATGGAAACGAGGCCTGGCGTAGCGCAGAACGGAAGAAACGGATCTCCTACGTTTGGAACGGGGTCCTGTTGATCGGGAGGGGTGTGGCGTACCGCAAAACGGAGGAAACAGACCTCCTACGGTCAAAACGGGGGTCCTGTTGATCGGGAGGGGTGTGGCGTACCGCAAAACGGACGAAACGGACCTCCTACGGTCGAAACGGGGGTCCTGTTCATCGGGAAGGGTGTGGCGTACCGCAAAACGGACGAAATGGACCTCCTACGGTCGAAACGGGGGTCCTGTTCATCGGGAGGGGTGTGGCGTACCGCAAAATGGGACTCCACGGGATACTGTTCATCTCCACCGTCGACCTCCTCCAGCCTCCATGGGCTACCGTCGACCTCCTCCAGCCTCCACGGGCTCCTGTTCATCCAGCCTCCACCGCTCGCTACTCCACCGGCTATTATTCAACCACCCCTCCACGGGCACCCCTTCACCATCTACTGTTCATCCAGCCCTCCACACCACGGGGTCCTGTTCAACCGCCCCTCCACTGTCTATTGTTCATCCAGCCCTCCACACCACGGGGTCCTGTTCATCCAGAGGCAAACGCCACCGCTCACTGTTCATCCAAACCCCCCCGCAACACTCACTGTTTATCCAATCGATCGGCTTCAGTTAGCAGCAGTAGCGAAGTAATCGCTCGATCGGGTTCAGTTAACAGCCATCGATCGATTGCTCGGGTTCAGTAACGCGTAGCCTGCACTGCAATCGCTCGGGTTCAGTTAGAGCCCAACGCCTCGCTCGGGTTCAGTTAGAGCCAACGCCTCACACACACGCGCGTACGAGTACGAGAGAAACGCGCATCGCTCGGCCCTCGACCTCCCACCGTAACCGGGAACTCCCCGAAATTTTCCTCGCCCTCGCTTCTACCATAGTTTTTTCCGTCATGGACGGCCCAAAGAATGTCATGCAACTGCGTCTCCGGCCTGCCCAGGACGAAAAGCCCATTTTCTGTCATGATTTTTTGTCATAGAAGTAGGAGCCCACCACATCTATGATGATACTGGGTTTTATCACAATTATCGTCATAGAAGTGTCATATGTATGACAGGAAAAAAATTCGTTCGGCCCAAAATGTCACGGATGTGTCTTTTTTTTGTAGTGAATGACCGGGCCACGGCGTGATGTCACACTATGGGAAAGTTGTCAGCAGATTAGACTTCTGGAATATTGTGCTCTCTACAGTGGTATGTGGAATTTGTTTTGCAGAGCCAGACATGATTCTTGTGTTCAACATCTTCTTTGGAGTATTCGGAGAAGGAACCCGCCTTGCAATGCCGAAGACAATCTGCGCGCCAGACTTGTTGTCATTGAAGCCTAGTTCAGGGGCTACTGAGGGAGTCCTGGATTAGTGGGTCCTCGGACAGCCGGACTATATGCTTATGCCGGACTGTTGGACTATGAAGATACAAGATTGAAGACTTCGTCCCGTGTCCGGGTGGGACTCTCCTCTGCGTGGAAGGCAAGCTTGGCAATCCGGATATGTAGATTTCCTTCTCTGTAACCAACTCTGTGTAACCCTAGCCCCCTCCAGTGTCTATATAAACTGGAGGGTTTAGTCCGTAGGACAACAACAATCAGAATCATAGGCTAGCTTCTAGGGTTAGCCTCTACAATGTCGTGGTAGATCAACTCTTGTAATACTCATATCAACAAGACCAATCAAGTAGGAAGTAGGGTATTACCTCCGTAGAGAGGGCCCGAACCTGGATAAACATTGTGTCCTCCGCCTCCTGTTACCATTAGCCTTAGACGCACAGTTCGGGACCCCCTACCCGAGATCCGCTGGTTTTGACACCGACAACCGCTAAGTGACAGAACTATTGCAGGAGCAGATGCAGACGTTATGAACGTTTTGGCAAAGCTCAATATGATAACTACTTCATAGTTTAGTGTGCCATGCTTTATGACTTAGAACCGGGACTTCAAAAATGTTTTGAACACCACGGAACATATGAGATGTTCCAAGAGCATAAATTAGTTTCATACTCATGCCTGTGTCGAGAGGTATGAGACCTCTAACAAGTACTTTGCCTACAAGATGGAGGAGAATAGCTCAACTAGTGAGCATGTGCTCAGAATGTCTGAGTACTACAATCGCTTGAATCAAGTGGGAGTTAATCTTCCAGATAAAATAGTGATTGACAGAGTTCTCTAGTCACTATCACCAAGTTACTGGAACTTCGTGATGAATTATAATATGCAAGGGATGACGAAAACGATTCCCGAGCTCTTCGCGATGCTGAAATCAGCGAAGGTAGAAATCAAGAAAGAGCATCAAGTGTTGATGGTTAACAAAACCACTAGTTTCAAGAAAAGGGCAAAGGGAAAGAAAGAGGAACTTCAAGAAGAATAGCAAGCAAATTATTGCTCCTATGAAGAAGCCCAAAGCTAGACCCAAGCCTGGAACTGAGTGCCTCTACTGCAAAGGATATGGTCACTGGAAGTGGAACTGCCCTAGATACTTGGCGGATAAGAAGGATGGCAAAGTGAGCAAAAGTATATTTGATATACATGTTATTGATGTGTACTTGTGTTTATAGCGATCCCTCAGTATTGGATATAGGTTTAGTTGCTCGAAACGGGAGTTGCAAAATAAACAGAGACTAGTTAAGGGCGAGGTGACGATATGTGTTGGAAGTTATTCGAAGGTTGATAAGATCACCATCGCACACTCCCTATACCTTCGAGATTGATGTTGGACCTAAGTAAATGTTATTTTGTGTTTGTGTTGAGCATGAATATGATTTGATCATGTTTATCGTGATACGGTTATTCATTTAAGTCAAAGAATAAATTATTCTTCTATTTACATGAATAAAACCTTCTATGGTCATACATCCAATGAAAATGGTTTATTGGATCTCGATCGTAATGATACACATATCCATAATATTGATGCCAAAAAGATGCAAAGTTAATAATGATAGTGCAACTTATTTGTGGCACTGCCGTTTAGGTCATATTGGTGTAAAGTGCATGAAGAAACTCCATGCTGATGGGCTTTTGGAATCACTTGATTATGAATCACTTGCTGCTTGCGAACCATGCCTCATGGGCAATATGGCTAAGACTCCGTTCTCCGGAACTATGGAGCGAGCTACAGACTTAGTAGAAATAATACATACTGATGTATGTGGTCCAATGAGTGTTGATGCTCGCGACAGGTATCATTATTTTCTGACCTTCACAGATGATTTAAGCAGATATGGGTATATCTACTTGATGAAGCATAAGTCTGAAACATTTGAAAAAGTTCAAAGAATTTTAGAGTGAAGTGGAAAATCATCGTAACAAGAAAATAAAGTTTCTATGATCTGATCATGGAGGTGAATATTTGAGTTACGAGTTTGGTCTTCATTTGAAACAATGTGGAATAGTTTCACAACTTACACCACCTGGAACACCACAGCGTAATAGTGTGTCCGAATGTCATAACCGTACTTTATTGGATATGGTTCGATCTATGATGTCTCTTACCGATTTACCACTAACGTTTTGGGGTTATGCATTAGAGATATCTGCATTCACGTTAAACAGGGCACCATCAAAATCCGTTGAGACGACACCGTATGAACTCTGGTTTGGCAACAAACCTAAGCTGTTGTTTCTTAAAGTTTGGGGATGCGATACTTATATAAAAAGGATTCAGCCAGATAAGCTCGAACCCAAATCGGATAAGTTTGCCTTCATAGGATACCCTAAAGAAACAATTGGGTACACCTTCTATCACACATCCAAAGGCAAGATCTTTGTTGCTAAGAATGGCTTCTTTGTAGAGAAGGAGTTTCTCTTGAAAGAAGTGAGTGGGAGGAAAGTAGTACTTGATGAGGTAATCATACCTTCTCTAAAATTGGCAAGTAGTTCATCAGAGAAATCTGTTCCCGTGATGCCTACATCAACTAGAGAGGAAGTTAATGATGATGATCATGAAACTTCGGATCAAGTTACTACAGAACTTCGTAGGTCAACCAGAGCACGATCCGCACCAGAGTGGTATGGTAATCCTGTACTGGAAGTCATGTTACTAGACCATGATGAACTTACGAACTATGAGGAAGCGATGATGAGCCCAGATTCCGACAGATGGCTTGAGGCCATGAAATCTGTGATAGGATCCATGTATGAAAACAAAGTGTGCACTTTGGTGGATTTTCCCGATGATTGGCAAACCATAGAAAGTAAATGGATCTTCAAGAGGAAGACGGACGCTGCTAGTAGTGTTACTATCTACAAATCTCGAATTGTCGCAAAAGTTTTTTGACAAGTTCAAAGTGTTAACTACGATGAGATTTTCTCACTCGTGTCGATGCTTAAGTCTGTCCGAATCATGTTAGCAATTGCCGCATTTTATGAAATCTGGAAAATGGATATCAAAACTATATTCCTTAATGGATTTATTAGTGAAGAGTTGTATGTGATGCAACCAGAAGATTTTGTTAATCCTAAAGGTGCTAACAAAATACACAAGCTCCGGCGATCCATCTATGGATTGGTGCAAGCATCTCGGAGTTGGAATATACGCTTTGATTAGTTGATCAAAGCATATGGTTTTATACAGACTTTCAGAGAAGCCTGTATTTACAAGAAAGTGAGTGGGAGCACTACAACCTTTCTGATAAGTATATGTGAATGACATATTGTTGATCAGAAATGATGCAGAATTTCTGGAAAGCATAAAGGAGTATTTGAAAGGAGTTTTTCAAAGAAAGACCTCGGTGATGCTGCTTACATATTGAGCATCAAGATCTATAGAGATAGATCAAGATGCTTGATAAGATTTTTTCAATGAGTATATACCTTGACAAGATTTTGAAGTAGTTCAAAATGGAACAGTCAAAGAAGGAGTTCTTGCCTGTGTTCCAAGGTGAGAAGTTGAGTAAGACTCAAAACCCGAACACGGCAGAAAATAGAAAGAGAATGAAAGTCATTCCCTATGCCTCAGTCATCGGTTCTATGAAGTATGCTATGCTGTGTACCGGACCTATTGAGAACCTTGCTATGAGTTTGGCAAGGGAGTACAATAGTGATCTAGGAGTAGATCACTGGATGGCAGTCAAATCCTTAGGTACCTAAAGTGGACTAAGGAAACATTTCTCGGTTATGGAGGTGACAAAGAGTTCATCGTAAAGAGTTACGTCGATGCAAGCTTTTACACCGATCCAGATGACTCCGCGTCTCCATCTGGATACGTATTGAAAGTGGGAGCAATTAGCTAGAGTAGCTCTGTGCATAGCATTGTAGACATAGAAATTTGCAAAATACTTACGGATTTGAATGTGGCAGACCCGTAGACTAAAACTTCTCTCACAAGCAAAACATGATCACACCTTATTACTCTTGGGTGTTAATCACATAAGCAATGTGAACTAGATTATTGAATCTAGTAAACCCTTTGAGTGTTGGTCAAATGGCGATGTGAACTATGGGTGTTAATCACATAAAGATGTGTCGCCGCAAAAAAATCACATAAAGATGTGAACTATTGGTGTTAAATCACATGGCGATGTGAACTAGATTATTGACTCTAGTGCAAGTGGGAGACGGAAGGAAATATGCCCTAGAGGCAATAATAAAGTTATTATTTATTTCCTTATTTCATGAAAAATATTTATTATTCATGCTAGAATTGTATTAACTGGAAACTTAGTACATGTGTGAATACATAGACAAAACAAAGTGTCCCTAGTATGCCTCTACTTGACTAAGCTCGTTTATTAAAGATGGTTATGTTTCCTAACCATAGACATGTGTTGTCATTTGATGAACGAGATCACATCATTAGGAGAATAATGTGATGGACAAGACCCATTCGTTAGCTTTGCATTATGATCATTACAGTTTCATTGCTACTGCTTTCTTCATGACTTATACATGTTCCTCAGACTATGAGATTATGCAACTCCCGAATACCAGAGTAACACCTTGTGTGCTATCAAACATCACAGCGTAATTGGGTGATTATAAAGACGCTCTACAGGTGTCTCCGAAGGTGTTTGTTGGGTTGGCATAGATCGAGATTAGGATTTGTCACTCCGTGTTTCAGAGAGGTATCTATGGGCCCTCTCGGTAATGCACATCACCATAAGCCTTGCAAGCAATGTGACTAATGAGTTAGTTGCGTGATGATGCATTACGGAATGAGTAAAGAGACTTGCTGGTAACGAGATTGAAATAGGTATGAGGATACCGACGATCGAATCTCGGGCAAATAACATACCGATGACAAAGGGAACAACGTATGTTGTTATGCCGTTTGACCGATAAATATCTTTGTAGAATACGTAGGAGCCAATATGAGCATCCAGGTTCCACTATTGGTTATTGACCGGAGATGTGTCTCGGTCATGTCTACATAGTTCTCGAACCCGTAGTGTCTGCACGCTTAACGTTCAATGACGATTTGTATTATGAGTTTATGTGATTTGATGACCGAAGGTTGTTCGGAGTCTCGGATGAGATCACGGACATGACGAGGAGTCTCGAAATGATCGAGAGGTAAAGATCGATATATTGTAAGGCTATATTCGAACATCGAAAAGGTTCCGAGTGATTCGGTTATTTTTGGAGTACCGGAGAGTTACGGGAATTCACCGGGGGAAGTATTGGGCCTTAATGGGCCATACGGGAAAGGAGAGAAAGGCCTCAAGGGGTGGCCGCCCCCCCCCCCATGGACTGGTCCGAATTGGACTAGGAGGGAGCGGCGCCCCCTCCTTCCTTCTCCTTCTCCCTTCCCCTTTTCCTACTCCGTGTGGGAGGTGGACTCCTACTAGGACTAGGGAGTCCTAGTAGGACTCCACACCTTGGCGTGCCCCCCTAGGGCCGGCTGCCTCTCCCTCTCCCTCCTTTATATCAGGGGCAGGAGGGCACCCTAGAACACACAGGTTGATCTTTTAGCCATGTGCGGTGTCCCTATCTGCAGCTACACACCTCGATCATATCATCATAGTGCTTAGGCGAAGCCCTGCGCCGGTAACATCATCATCACCGTTGCCACGTCGTCTTGCTGACAGAATTCTCCCTCGACCCCAACTGGATCAAGAGTTCGTGGGACGTCATCGAGCTGAACGTATGCTGAACACGGAGGTTCCGTACGTTCGGTACTTGGATCGGTCGGATCGTGAAGACGTTCGACTACATCAACCGAGTTACTAAACGCTTCTGGTTATGGTCTACAAGGGTACGTGGACACACTCTCTCGCTCCTTGCTATGCTTCTCCTAGATAGATCTTGCGTGATCGTAGGAATTTTTTTGAAATTACTGTGTTCCCCAACAGGTTTTTCATCAAAATAAAATAAATCAAATGGACACTTAATCGGTTAGATCTTTCTTCACAATCGAAGAATCTGTCTCCTTGAGCTAGTTTTCCTGACTCCGTTCCTCCTCAAGTTCGTTTGTTGGGACGGCTTGACAGAGCTTCGGCTTAGATTCCTGCCAGCTCCTTGGGGCGACGAGGTTAGGGTTTCTCACCATGCATACGTAACGGTGATATTTGGTGTCAGATTCTTCAGATCGATTCAAGGATTCCACCACGACGGCTGCTGCTCTGGGGCGCTGGTCCTTAGGGGCACGTGCACGAAGACTTTCTGGTTGTCATTGACAAGGTTAGGCCGACACTTATATGGGAGCGGCGACAGCGTGCGCCGGTGGCTCGTTCTGACGGCGACAATGGTCGTTCAGTGGTCCATGGACCCCGATGTAATTTTTATTATATTTGAAGTATTTTGTACCTCCAGCGAATCTTTATAATATATCTGACTCTTTTAGAAAAGAAAAAAAGATGGTATCCTAGGAACCAACAAATCAAATGGACCCTTAATCGGTTAGATCTTTTCTTCACAATCGAAGAATCTGTCTTCATTTTTCCTCCCCGGCTTCTGTTGAATTTCACTCCGTAGTTTACCGTTTAATTTAGTAATTTATCTCAATTACAAAATTCACTTTTTGTTCATGATCATTCATAGGATTTTGTTGGTGGTGTTGGCGGTGGCACTCTATATTCTCCATATCAACGGGTGGCACTCGGTTTATCACAGATATTCTCCATATTACGGCCACCTCGCGGAGATCTCCGCAACCCTTGGTGCCACAATCATGGTGCGCGCTGAAGGCGCAACAGGCTCATATCGGATCGATCACAAACAGTCAAATAGTACTATCAACAAACGATTGGCAAGCCGGCAGGAGATCGACCGAAACCCGCCGGCTGACGGTGCGGCGAAGAACGCGCGCGGCACGCCCCGTGAT
The DNA here is from genome assembly GCF_018294505.1 of Triticum aestivum. Lineage (NCBI taxonomy): Eukaryota > Viridiplantae > Streptophyta > Magnoliopsida > Poales > Poaceae > Triticum > Triticum aestivum. Next base: position 532,831,026 of record NC_057813.1, on the reverse strand, counting down.
CACTGATCTGACCACCACCGCCCAATCATCCATGTGATCCTCCAGCTCCCCCTGCAACCACCCCCATTCTTTTAATCCACCTGGGGATCTAGAAGTATCTTAGCCTGCGCTTCGGTGGCCGGCACTGAGCGGAGCAGCAGAAAGCGACCAGTTCAGCCAGAAAACCTCTTGCCGATTCGATCTGATGCGAGGTTCAAGATTGATCCAAATCCAACGCGCCCGACGTAGGCGCCGTCGCGGAGCGCCGTTGGTTGATCCATCCGAGGTAGTAGACGCTTCTTTGATCCCGGAAGGGGCAGGACTCCCTGATGACGGTGATGAGTCACGTGTTGCCCACAAGTAAAGAAATAATCGGTAAGCTAGCTATTGTCATTTCCTATGTGATCTTTCGGTGGATGAGAGCCCAGTCCCAGCTCAACTCAACATCAGGTGTTTGTTTATCTCTCTGGCTCTCCTATCACGCTTGACTAGGAAGTCTGGGTCCACATGGCTTATCATAAAATTATCAGTCAGATAAATTAAACAACTTGGCATCACTTGTTTTTTCTTTCCTTTTCCCAGCGAGGACTGGGGGTGTGGCTGTCAACCGTGAAGGAATGGCTATGTTCTTTGAAGGTGGGGAAGGATCGGTGAGGGCTGAAACTTTCGGCGATAACTGCAATAGTGTAATCAGATTATGGCCTGCGAAAGCGAAGTTTCTAAATCCAGTAGACTAGAGCATTATTGGGAGACGGAAAGCTACGATCAACTGCAAACACAGATCAACGCCGTTTCCTTGTATAGACTCCCTCTGTTCGGAATTATTTGTCACAAAAATGAATAAAGATGAATGTATCTATAACTAAAATATATCTAGATATATTTATTTTTTGAACGAATTGCGAACGGAGGGAGTACAGCTCTCGGAGGCAGAGCAGCAAAAATTTTGAGCCACGCCTGCTCCCTACAAATTATCGTCACCTCCCTTTCCCCTTTTACAGTGTCTTGGCAAGAGCAAACTGTGAGCAATCTTTATTTTATTTTCTTTTGAAAAAGTAAGCAACCATTAAAGTTCCTTTTTATTCTGGCTACATTCTTTTTTGTGAACTAGTATTATTCTGTCTACTGGGCCTAGCCATCCAGAGCCCATTCAGTAACGCAAGTCCACGTGAAATAGGCCCACGTATAAGCAGCGCATAACTACACAACTCTCTTTGCACACAAAAAAAACTACACAGCTCCCTTTTTTTGTTTAGTACCACATTGACAACGCAAGAACATTAGACTAGGAGAGTGATACGTCCATTTTGCATCATGCTTTTATATCGATATTTATTGCATTATGGGCTATTATTACACATTATATCTCAATACTTATGATTATTCTCTCTTATTTTACAAGGTTTACCATGAAGAGGGGGGATGCCTGCAGCTGGAATTCTGACTGGAAAATGACCAAATATTAGAAACCTATTCTGCACAACTCCAAAAGGCCTGAAACTCCACGAAACAACTTTTTACATTTAATAAGAATTTTTGGACAAAAGAAATAGGCCAGGGGGCCCACACCCTGTCCAGGAGACAGGGGCGCCCCCCCCCCTAGGGCGCGGCCCCCTATCTCCTGGGCCCCCTGGTGGGCTTCTGGCGTCCATCTTCTGCTATATGAAGGGTTTTCCCCTGGAAAAAATCGTGGGCAAGCTTACGGGACGAAACTCCGCCGCCACGAGGCGGAACCTTGGCGGAATCAATCTAGGACTCTGGCGGAGCTGTTCTGCCGGGGACACTTCCCTCCGGGAGGGGGAAATCATCACCAACGTCATCACCAACGATCCTCTCATCGAAAGGGGGTCAATCTCCATCAACATCTTCACCAGCACCATCTCATCTCAAAACCCTAGTTCATCTCTTGTATCCAATCTTGTATCAAAACCATAAATTGGTACCTGTGGGTTGCTAGTAGTGTTGATTACTCCTTGTAGTTGATACTAATTGGTTTACTTGGTGGAAGATCATATGTTCAGATTCTTTATGCATATTATTACCCCTTTGATTATGAACATGAATATGCTTTGTGAGTAGTTACGTTTGTTCCTGAGGACATAGGCGAAGTCTTGCTATTAGTAGTCATGTAAATTTGGTATTCGTTCGATATTTTGATGAGATGTATGTTGTCTCTCCTCTAGTGCTGTTATGTGAACGTCGACTACATGAAACTTCACCATTATTTGGGCCTAGAGGAAGGCATAGGGAACTAATAAGTAGATGACGGGTTGCTAGAGTAACAGAAGCTTAAACCCTAATTTATGTGTTGCTTCGTTAGGGGTTGATATGGACCCATATGTTTAATGTTGTGGTTAGGTTTACCTTAATACTCCTTTTTGTAGTTGCGGATGCTTGCAATAGGGGTTAATCATAAGTGGGATGCTTGTCCATGTTAGGGAAGTACCCAAGTACCGGTCCACTCACATATCAAATTATCAAAGTACCGAACGCGAATCTTATGAACGTTATGACAACTAGCTTGACGATAATTCCCAATGTGTCCTCGGGAGCTCCTTCTTCATTATTAGAATTTGTCCAGGCTTATCCTTTGCTACATAAAGGATTGGGCCACTTTGCTACTGTCGGTGTCAAAACCGGCGGATCTCGGGTAGGGGGTCCCGAACTGTGCGTCTAGGCGGATGGTAACAGGAGACAAGGGACACGATGTTTTACCCAGGTTCGGGCCCTCTTGATGGAGGTAAAACCCTACGTCCTGCTTGATTGATATTGATATTGTGGATGTTTACAAGAGTGGATCTACCACGAGATCAAGGAGGCTAAACCCTAGAAGCTAGCCTATGGTATGATTGTAATGGTTGTTGTTGTGTCCTACGGACTAGAGCCATCCGGTTTATATAGACACCGGAGAGGGCTAGGGTTACATAGAGTCGGTTACAATGGTAGGAGATCTACGTATCCGTATCGCCAAGCTTGCCTTCCACGCCAAGGAAAGTCCCATCCGGACACGGGACGAAGTCTTCAATCTTGTATCTTCATAGTCTTGGAATCCGGTCGATGATGATAGTCCGGCCGATGATAGTTCGGCTGATGATGGTAGTCTGGCTATCCAGACACCCCCTAATTCAGGACTCCCTCAGTAGCCCCTGAACCAGGCTTCAATGACGATAAGTCCGGCGCGTATATTGCTTGGCATTGCAAGGCGGGTTCCTCCTCCGAATGATAGAAGATTGTGAACACCAGGATAGTGTCCGGCTCTGCAAAATAAATTCCACATTCCACCGTAGAGAGAATAATATATACACAAGTTCAATCTGCTGACGTTTTTTGTGGTATGATGTCACGCCACTACCAAGACATTACTTGAATCGCTTTTTACTCTACCACCTCAGCGCATTTAGCGAAGCGGTTTCCTTGGCACGTCTTGTCGAAGCAGAGATCGTGTTCCCCCTTAATCCGGGATTCTCATCAATACGGACGTGGGTAACCCAACCGCGCCCGTCGCCGCGCCCCCTCTATCGAAGGCGAGTCCCAAACGGTCACAAAGACGGCTCTTGGTATTCTCCCTCTTTATAACGGGACCAAGGCTCGTTTCTTTTCTTCAATCCTCCATCGAATCCTCTCCCCGCTCCAAGTTCCAGCACCTAGAGCTCCAGATTCGAGCGCTTCGGACTTTCAACGATGTCCGGTTCCGACCTCTAGGGCCGGTGGATGCCCTCCTCCGTCACGGAGGAGGACGTGCTAAAGCTGCGGGAGGCCAAGTACCTGGCTTATGAGATTTCGCATAGGTTGCCTGCCGAAGGGCAGGCCCTCCCCACCCCCGAGCCCGGCGAGTATGTCGTTTTCGTATCCCACCTCCGTCGGGGTTTAGGCTTCCCGATGGATCCTTTTGTGAGAGGGCTCATGTTTTACTATGGGTTGGAATTCCACGATTTGGCTCCGGAGTCCATCCTCCATATTTCCGCATTTATTGTCGTCTGCGAAGCCTTCCTCCGCGTCACCCCTCACTGCGGCATGTGGCTGAAGACCTTCAATGTGGCGCCGAAGATGATCGGGGGGCGTCAAGCGAAGTGCGGCGGGGCGGCCATAAGTAGGAGGGCCGATGCCCCGTGGCCCGCTGGCTCCTTCCAAGAGGAGCTCGGCCCGTGGCAGCAAGAGTGGTTCTATATTACCGTTCCGAGGGGCCGCAGACAAAAGCCGCCGCCCTTATTCCGCCTGGAACCTCCACGACGGTTGATGTCGTGGATCAACCAAGGTCTCAATTGGGGGTCGTCAAAGGACGTGCCCCTTCTGTAGGGCCGGATTCGAGATCTCCAAACGAGGGAGGTTGATGTGGTGGTGGTAATGCAGGTTATGCTGATTAGGCGTCTCCCGCCCTGCAAACGCCGCCCTCTCCGGCTGTGGAAGTTCAATCCGGAGGGCCCACGGATTCTTCAATACTTCATGGGTATGACACCCCTGGAGATGTACAAATTATTCTTCGGATCGCAAGAGGCGCGTCCGGAATTGACCGAGGATGCTGGCCTAAGCTGCAATCGCCTGGATACTCAAGTAAGTAGTTCCAAGTCCGGACATACCGTTTGTTTGCCTTTCGATGATTCGCCTTATGACCAACTTCCTTCTAAACAGGAGTGGATAGCGGAAGCAAAATTGATATGGTGTCCGACCCCCCTCCCCGAGACCGCGCCGGATTCCGTGCTGGTCCGGATGCTTGAGGTTGCGCCTCCAGAGGAAGGCGAAGGGGAAAGCAGGAAAGCTACTGCCTCGCCTAAGGAGGCTCTTGAAAGAGGGGGGATCGAGAATCCCTCCCTCCAAGGGGAGAAGAGGACTACCTCCGAGGACCCGGGGGCAAATGCCCCTAAACGGGGGAAGAAATCTTCGCCAGAGGGTCCTGCGTCCGGGGAGGCCCCGGCCGCACAATCTCCCTTAAAGAATCAGCCCTCCAACGAGCCGTAAGTAGAAAGAAAGGATTTTTATCATAAGGGACATCCCTATTTGTGCTTCTGAGGATAACTAAAGTTTTTACCTTATAGTTCGAATCTCCGTCCTTCGGAAATGAGCTCGTCTTCGGGGGACCTTCGTCCGGAGATGATGGAGAGCGAGACGCCTCCGTCCGGGGCGCCGTCGGATAGGGCGGACGAGCCTGATGTGTTGTCACGGAGGGAGCCCCCTGGTTTGGCAAAGCTGGATAGTTCAGCGCCAACTGGTGTACGGCTGAAGGATCTGCTTGAGAAGGCGTCTATCTCAGAAGATCACCACGCATTGATGAGCATGGTGATTGAAAGGATTTCGTCCGCCGAAGGCGGGTTGCATATTGCCGTCAGGAGTTTGCTGGCGGGGTTTGAGGTACGTAAAAATGACACACCTTTTAACAGTTTTTCATATAGAATGCGCCCTGTATAGATAGTAGCCCCTGAGACTCGGTAGGTTGTCGAAATCGATAGCGTGCCGAGGATCAAAATCGCAGGTTTAAATTCCCGCCGTGCCGATGCAGGTGGCGGGTCGTCCGGGGGCCAGCCAGACTGATGGAGTTGCTGAACTAAAGCGGCAACTCGCTGTTGCGGATGCGGACATCACGCTGGTCAACAGGCGACTTGATAAGTCGCAAGGTAAGTGTTTCTGTGCGGTCACTTGGTAAGGGAGCCAAAGCCAGCTCCTTACAACATGTGTGTGAAATGCAGATAGTGCCGCTGCTGTGGAGAGCCTTCGGGCCGAACTTGCTCAAGCCAAGGAGCAGGCCAGAAGGAGTAATGCGGCGGCCTCGAGGGCGGCCGAGGAGTTAGCGGCCGAAAGGGTCGCACACTGCCGGAGCAGGGAAGAGATGGCCGAAATGGCCGTGAAGTTAAAAGATGCTACCGACCGCAATGAGGCTCTTGGGAAGGAGCGCCTAGCGGGGCAAGAAGACCTGGGGAAGGCCACCGCCGAAGCCAAGGATGCCCGCTCTGCAATGCGGGCTATAAAGGAAGAGTTACGCCAGGCCGGAGATATTATAGCCGGCAAGCCTTTTCTGCTGCGCCGAAGGTTTACGGATCCAAAGTATGCTCAGCTGGGCCAACTGTGGGGTCCAGAGGACCCTTATATGGACTTAGCAGCGAGTGCGGCGGATGCTGTTGTGCATTTTCGAAGCCAGAAGGATCACAAGACGGAAGAGTTGTTTTGGTCTCAATTCCATAGTCCGGAGTGTTCACTTCCGCTGACCGACCGTTTGGCCGAGTGGGCTGAGCTAAATAGGTTGTCCGGGCTTGCTATGATGAATATAGTGACCCATGTCTGGCCGGATAGGCCCGAGCCGAAGAGTTACTTTGGCTTATTGCAGCAATTTCTTGGGGCGGTGCCGCATATCAAGGCGATGAAGCGGTCGGCCTACATAGAGGGTGCGCGGATGGCACTCGCCCGTGTGAAGACACATTGGACAGAGATGGATGCCACCGCTGTTGCGACCCCGGGTTCGGACGATAACCGGTTACCCGCCGAGCACTATTTTGGCGAAGTGCTGTGTGGTGCTCGTGTAATAGAGTCACAGTGCTCAAAAAAAATGTTACGTTCGAATGAACGTTTTTATGATGTAAAACAATATTTATGACGTAAGCGTCTTTTATACTTGTGCGTTCAAGTAATAGAATATCTCCTATGCGGCCGTTCATGTATACGTGTGTATAACCTGAAAGATGGCAGTCGTCGGCTTCAGCCCCCACGCACAAGGTGCGGGGGTGTTCGCAAAAAATAGCGTGTTTTCACACTTAATCCGACGTCTCGGTCCTGTAAAGGAGGTGGTACCGTAGCAAACGAGGCAACCGGACTATAATGCTTTATTACTTTCACTAAGCCATGGAGTTCGAGGGTGGGGCTACGACATAGCCCCTGGGGGCACCGCGCTCTCCGAATTTGGGGCGCATATGTGCCTGACTGGGAAACGGCCCTTCGCCAAAGCGGAGGAATTCTAAACATTCCCATGGTCGATCGAGTGGTTGACCAGTCTCTCGCTGTATCATGACAGTCAGTTTTCGGCTTTCTCTACTGACGTGCTCGCCCCAGCCAAACTGGGGCACAATCGCAGTAGTTCTCCTGGTGCCGCGTTAGCCGGTGATACAGAACGTAAGGCAGCAAAACACAGGAGCCGGGAAAACCCAACATTTGACCAAAGACATGATTCGGAGCTGATGCATATAAGACCTAACTCGAGACGCCGAACACTCCCGAAGGTGTTCGGTCTTTACAATAGCGGGCAAAAAAATGCCCTAAGCCCCTTGGGTCCAGGTACGGGCAAGTTCTTCTGGCGCGGCCGATGCCAAAATGCCAGTCTCCACTCTGGTTATAATGAGAAACCGGGGGATTATAGCAGCAAGAGACAGTAAGAAAGGTTTACGTAGGGTCTTAGTCTGAAAAGAGTCCTTGCAACGGGTCCCTACTGCACGTCTGCGCCTGTGTCTCCGTTGTGCCGTATCCTGGACGGGTGTGCACACTGTTCATCTGTAAAAAGAGAGGAACTTAGTTTGAAAAGAAATCATGCGAGAAAGTGCATAAAAAATTGAAATATAGATTAATAAAGTTGAGCCTATGCTAGCTCATTATGGCTTATATGTACAAACCCTTGTGAAGGGGTGTGCGGCTAGGTATCCCCTAGCTTATTTATTCCGGACTCGTCCAGCCGTGTCCGGGGTCTCAGGCGACCTTTTAATGAAATGATGCCACGTGGACCGGGCATTTTAAGCGTAAGAGACGCGTAATGTGGTATTGCATTGAAGCGGACGAAAGTTTCCCGTCCCAGTGATGCTTGATAGCTACTTTTAAATGGGGCGACATGAAAGGTTAGCTTTTCTCGTCGGAAGTTGTCAGGTGACCCGAACACAACTTCTAGTAACAATGAACCTGTGCACCTGGCGTAAGGGCCTGGCGCCACTCCTTTGAAGGAACTGCGGCTATGCTGAATTGTAGTAGGGTCCATCCCAACTTGCGGATTGTGTCCGGATATAGCAGGTTTGAGTCACTGCCGCCGTCCATCAAAACCTGCATGAATTGCAGTCCGTCTATTATGGGATCCAATATCGGGGCAGTCTATCCTGCGTTCCGGATACTTCTGGACTAATCCAGATGGTCAAAAGTGATTGGTTTTGACATCCAATCTCGGTGTTCCGCTGGGGTGGACCGTGCGACACTTGTCTTAGCGAGTGCCGTGTTGGTTTTCCGTACTATCACGTGAAGCGAGTTTACTGTTTTGACTTCTTGTGGGAAAGTCTTTTGACTTCCGGTGCTCTGCTGGTGGGGTTCGTCATCGTCCTCGCTTGGCGCATCGAGCCCCTTATGTCCGGCGTTGAGTCTGCCGGACTGTTTAAAAACCCAACAATTTCGGTTGGTATGGTTTGCAGGCCTTCTGGAGGTACTGTGGATTTGACATATCCGATCTAAAATTTTGTTTAAATTTGATAGCTCGTCGCTGTTGTCTTTAAGAGGCAGTGTTTTATTGTTTGGCCGCGAGCTTTTGAATCCGGCGTTGACCGCCGTGCCCTTTGGGCTTTTTTCTTTATTCCGGCGCTGATCTTTCCTGCGCCGTGATTTTCCGTTTCCATCTCTGATCTCGGATGTACTCGGGTCGCTGGTGCTGCATCTTGCTAGCCAGCTGTCTTCTCCTGCACAAAAGCGCGTCATGAGGCTTGTTAGCGCGGCCATTGTTCTTGGCTTCTCTTGGCCGAGGTGTCTGGCGAGCCATTCGTCTCGGACGTTGTGTTTAAAAGCTGCTAAGGCTTCCGCGTCCGGACAGTCGACTATTTGGTTCTTTTTGGTAAGGAACCTGTTCCAGAATTTGCATGCTGACTCTCCGGGCTGTTGGGTTATGTGACTCAGATCGTCTGCATCCGGAGGGCGGACATAAGTCCCTTGAAAATTTGCTCTAAACGCGTCCTCAAGCTCTTCCCAACTTCCAACAGTGTTTTCTGGGAGGCTTTTGAGCCAATGCCGAGCTGGCCCTTTGAGCTTGAGGGGTAGGTATTTTATGGCGTGGAGTTCATCTCCTCTAGCCATGTGTATGTGTAGTATGTAATCTTCTATCCAGACTTCGGGGTCTGTTGTGCCGTCGTATGCCTCTATGTTTATGGGTTTGAACCCTGCTGGAAATTTATGATCCAGCACCTCATCGGTAAAACATAGCGGGTGTGCGGCGCCCCTGTATTTGGGTGTGCCGCTGTCTTCGAACACTTGTCGTGTTGTGTTACTTCCTAGGGCCCTCTTTTTTGGCCCGTAAATGGACCTAGTTGGGCCGTCCGTTTTCACAGGATCATAAGTCGGCTTGTGTGCGGCGCCGCTTGCGCTTTTGGCCTGTCATCTGGCCATCTATCCGGCCAGGCGGCCTCTTTATTTTTTGACTGTGAGGGCTCTATGGCTTCCTCGTCAAATTCTGGCAGCAGCTTGCGCTTCGGGTAGCTCTTTGTTTGATGGCCATTGCCATAATTGTCTGCGGTCTTGAGTACTTTGCTCCACTTCATTCTGAGTATGTCTTCCGCTGTTTTGAGCTTCCGTTTTTTCTTCTTCAAACTTCTTGTAGTGGCGACGAATCTTTTGTGAAGGTTCTTATGCTCCGGTGTTGTGTTCGGACTGTTGATTGCTCCGTGAAGGGGTTGATTATCCAGTTCGTCCTGTTCGGATGGTTGCTTGGTTGTATGTTCGTCGTCCGCTGGTTTGCCCTGCTCTATCGCTGGGTCGTTAGGAATGCTGCTTTGATCGAGGCGGGACTTAGGGCGGCGTTTACGTCACCGTTTTGTTTGTTTATCGGCGGGATTATCCTCTGCCGCGTCCCGTTGTTCCTCGTTATAGCTTCCCTTTGGGGTGTCCACCATATATATGTCATGTGACGAGGTGGCCTTCCAGTGCCCTGTAGGCGCTGGTTCTTGATTGTCTCCGGCATCGTCGTCCATACCATTGATGTCTTCGGAGTCGTAGTTTAGCACGTCGGTTAGATCGTCGACGGTGGCTATGAACTGGGTGGTGGGTGGGCTCTGAATTTCTTTATTGTCCGCGTCCCGACCATCCTAGCCGTAGTTCGGCCAGGGCTCTCCGGATAGTGAGAGATGCTTCGGCGAATTTAAGATATCGCCGAAGGGTGAGTGCTGAAAGGTGTCCACAGCGGTGAATTCCATGATCGGCGCCCAATCGGATCCGACTGGCAGGGGCGCAGGAGGTTCGGAGTCCGGCAGGGGGTCCGGCACCTCGGAGTCATGGGCTTTATGCGGGACAAGGTAAGTGTTCGGCTCCATCGCCGTAGAAGTTGCAGCTCCCGAGGCGGTGTCCAGCCATCCGTCCTCGATCCGTGCGATCGGCTCCAGACTATGGGTCGGAGCGGATTCGTGTGCGGCCTCCAAGGTGCTGTCCGGCGGCAGAGTTAGGTCGTGCCCGTCGTGGCAGCGCGGCACGCTTGGCTGTGGCTCAGATCCATCGAAGATCAAGTCCCCCCGGATATCGGCCGTGAAGTTTAGGCTTCCAAACCTGACCTGACGGCCAGGGGCGTAGCTTTCGATCTGATCCAGATGGCCAAGTGAGTTGGCCGGTAGTACGAAGCCGCCGAATACGAAGATCTGTCCAGGGAGAAAAGTCTCACCCAGGACTGCGTCGTTGTCGATTGAGGAGGCCATCAAGCCTATCGGTGACGACACAGAGGAACTCTCAATGAAAGCACCAATGTCGGTGTCAAAACCGGCGGATCTCGGGTAGGGGGTCCCGAACTGTGCGTCTAGGCGGATGGTAACAGGAGACAAGGGACACGATGTTTTACCCAGGTTCGGGCCCTCTTGATGGAGGTAAAACCCTACGTCCTGCTTGATTGATATTGATATTGTGGATGTTTACAAGAGTGGATCTACCACGAGATCAAGGAGGCTAAACCCTAGAAGCTAGCCTATGGTATGATCAAGGAGGCTAAACCCTAGGCTAAACCCCCTAATCCAGGACTCCCTCAGCTGCACTTTATTTACTTTATTTACTTTTTGCTTGTTACTATTTATCTTATCACAAAACTATCTATCACCTACTATTTCAGTGCTTGCAGAGAAAACCTTACTGAAAACCGTTTATCATTTCCTTCTGCTCCTCGTTGGGTTCGACACTCTTACTTATCGAAAGGACTACGATAGATCCCCTACACTTGTGGGTCATCAAGACTCTTTTCTGGCGCCGTTGCCGGGGAGCGTAGCGCTCTTGGTGAGTGGAACTTGGTAAGGAAACATTTATATAGTGTGCTGAAATTTTTTGTTACTTGTCACTATGGAAACTAATCCTTTGAGGGGCTTGTTTGGGGTATCTTCACCCCAACCAGAATAGCAAAGAGATGCTCCTCAACCTACTGAACCTTATGAAAATATTCACTTTGAGATTCCTTCGGGTATGATAGAAAAACTGCTAGCTAATCCTTTTGCAGGAGACGGAACATTGCATCCCGACTTACACCTTATCTTTGTGGATGAAGTTTGTGGAATATTTAAGCTTGCAGGTATTCCCGATGATGTTGTCAAAAGGAAGGCCTTCCCTTTATCTTTGAAGGGAGATGCAATGACATGGTATAGGCTATGTGATGATACGAGATCTTGGAATTATAAGCGATTGAAGTTGGAATTTTACCAGAAGTTCTATCCTATGCATCTTGTTCATCGTGATCGTAATTACATATATAATTTCTAGCCTCGCGAAGGAGAAAGCATCGCTCAAGCTTGGGGGAGGCTTAAGTCAATGTTGTATTCATGTCCCAATCATGAGCTCTCTCGGGAAATGATTATTCAGAATTTTTATGCTCGGCTTTCTCTTGATAATCGCAACTTGCTCGATACTTCCTGTGCTGGTTCCTATATGCTGAAGACTATTGATTTCAAATGAGACTTATTGGAAAAAATTAAATGCAACTCTGAAGATTGGGGTTCCGACGATGGTAAGGAGTCAGGTATGACACCTAAGTTTGATTGTGTTAAATCTTTTATGGATACCGATGCTTTCTGTGGTTTTAGCTCTAAGTATGGACTTGACTCTGAGATAGTAGCTACTTTTTTGTGAAACTTTTGCTACTCACGTTGATCTCCCTAAAGAGAAGTGGTTTAAATATAATCCTCCTGTTGAAGTGAAAGTAGTTGCACCTATTACAGTCGAAGAGAAGACTATTACATATAGTGATCCTATTATTCCTACTGCTTATGTTGAAAAACCTCCTTTTCCTGTTAGGATAAAAGATCATGTTAAAGCTTCAACTGTTGTTCGTAAGAGTAATACCAGGACATATACACCTTCTGAGCAAATTAATGTTGAACCTGGTATTGCCATGATTAAAGATCTTTTGGATGAGGATTTAGATGGGTGTGTTATCTCTTTCTTGGGTGATATTGCTAGACCCGACACTAAGACACGTAGACCTGTTGTAGGCACGCATGTTATCTCTGTTAAAATAGGAGATCATTGTTATCATGGTTTATGTGATATGGGTGCTAGTGCTAATGCGATACCTTATGATCTTTATAAAGAAATTATGCACGATATTGCACCTGTTGAATTAGAAGTCATTGATGTTACTATGAAGCTTGCCAATATGGACACCATTAAACCTATTGGGATTGTTAGAGATTTTGAAGTGTTGTATGGGAAGATTAAATATCCTACTGATTTTCTTGTTCTTGGTTCCCCACAAGATGATTTTTGTCCCATTATTTTTGATAGACCCTTCTTGAATATTGCTAGTGCTAAAATTTATTGTAAAAGGAACATTGTCACTATTGGCATAGACGGTACATCTCATGAGTTTAATTTTGCCAAATTTAGTAGACAACATCGTGAAAAGGAACCATCTAGTAAGGATGAAATTATTGGTCTTGCTTCCATTGATGTTCCTCCAACTGATCCGTTAGAACAATATTTGCTAGACCATGAAAACGATATGTTTATGAAGGAAAGGGAAGAAATAGATGAAGTGTTCCTTAAACAAGAACCTATGCTGAAACATAATCTTCCCGTTGAAATTCTTGGGGATCCCCCTCCACCCAAGGGTGATCCCGTATTTGAACTCAAACCATTACTTGATAATCTTAAGTATGCTTATCTTGATGAAAAATAAATATATCCTGTTATTATTAGTGCTAACCTTTCAGAGAAAGAAGAAGAAAGATTATTGAAAACTCTCAAGAAGCACCGAGCTGCTATTGGGCATACCCTGGATGATCTTAAGGGCATTAGTCCTACATTATGTCAACACAAAATTTCAGTGGAGAAAGATGCCAAACCAGTTAGAGATCCTCAAAGACGATTAAATCCCAAAATGAAGAAAGTGGTAAGAAAGGAGATACTAAAACTCCTTGAGGCAGGTATTATTTATCCCGTTGCTTATAGTGAATGGGTAAGCCCTGTCCATTGTGTCCCTAAAAAGGAAGGTATTACCGTTGTTCCTAATGATAAAGATGAATTGATCCTGCAAAGAATTATTACAGGCTATAGGATGGTAATTGATTTCTGTAAGTTAAATAAAGCTACTAAGAAAGATCATTACCCTTTACCTTTTATTGATCAAATGCTAGAAAGGCTATCCAAACACACACATTTTTGCTTTCTAGATGGTTATTCTGGCTTCTCTCAAATACCTGTATCAGCGGGGGATCAATCTAAAACTACTTTTACTTGCCCTTTTGGTACTTTTGCTTATAGACGTATGCCTTTTGGTTTATGTAATGCACCTGCTACCTTTCAAAGATGCATGATGGCTATATTTTCTGATTTTTGTGAAAAGATTTGTGAGGTATTCATGGATGACTTCTCTGTGTATGGATCCTCTTTTGATGATTGTTTGAGCAACCTTGATCAAGTTTTGCAGAGATGCGAAGACACTAGTTTCGTCCTAAATTGGGAAAATTGTCACTTTATGGTTAATGAAGGCATTGTCTTGGGGCACAAGATCTCCGAGAGAGGTATTGAAGTTGATAAAGCCAAAGTTGATGCTATTGAAAAGATGCCATGTCCCAAGGACATAAAAGGTATAAGAAGTTTCCTTGTCATGCCGGTTTTTATAGGAGATTCATTAAGGACTTTTCTAAAATCTCTAGGCCTCTGACTAACTTATTGCAAAAAGATATTCCTTTTGTCTTTGATGATGATTGTGTAGAAGCATTTGAAACACTTAAGGAAGCTTTGACCACTGCACCTATTGTTCAGCCACCTGATTGGAATTTACCTTTTGAAATTATGTGTGATGCTAGTGATTATGCTGTAGGGGCTATTTTAGGGCAAAGAGTCGATAAGAAATTGAATGTTATCCATTATGCTAGCAAGACTCTTGATACTGCCTAGAGAAATTATGCTACCACTGAAAAAGAATTCTTAGCAGTTGTGTTTGCATGTGATAAGTTTAGACCTTATATTGTTGATTCCAAAGTTACTATTCACACTGATCATGCTGCTATTAAATATCTTATGGAAAAAAGATGCTAAGCCTAGACTCATTAGATGGGTTCTCTTGCTCCAAGAATTTGACTTGCATATTGTTGATAGAAAAGGAGCTGACAACCCCGTTGCAGACAACTTGTCTAGGCTAGAAAATGTTCTTGATGACCCACTGCCTATTAATGATAGCTTTCCTGATGAACAATTAGCGGTCGTCAATGCTTCTCGTACTGCTCCTTGGTATGCTGATTATGCTAATTACATTGTTGCTAAATATATACCGCCTAGTTTCACATACCAGCAAAAGAAAAAGTTATTTTATGATTTAAGACATTACTTCTGGGATGATCCACACCTTTATAAAGAAGGAATAGATGGTATTATTAGACGTTGTGTGCTTGAGCATGACATGAACAAATCCTACGCAAGTGTCACTCTGAATCCTATGGAGGACACCACGCTGGAGATAGAACTGCACACAAGGTACTACAATCTGGTTTTTATTGACCTACTCTTTTCAAAGATGCTCGTAAGTTTGTCGTATCTTGTGATGAATGTCAAAGAATAGGTAACATCAGTAGACGTCAAGAAATGCCTATGAATTATTCTCTTGTTATTGAACCGTTTGATGTTTGGGGCTTTGATTATATGGGACCTTTTCCTGCCTCCAATGGTTATACACATATTTTAGTTGTTGTTGATTACGTTACTAAGTGGGTAGAGGCTTTTCCAACTAGTAGTGCTGATCATAACACTTCTATTAAAATGCTTAAAGAAGTTATTTTTCCGAGGTTTGGAGTCCCTAGATATCTTATGACTGATGGTGGTTCACACTTTATTCATGGTGCTTTCCGTAAGATGCTTGCTAAGTATGATGACAATCATAGAATCGCATCCCCATATCATCCGCAGTCTAGTGGTCAAGTAGAGTTGAGCAATAGAGAGCTCAAATTAATTTTGCAAAAGACTGTGAATAGATCTAGAAAGAATTGGTCCAAAAAACTTGATGATGCATTATGGGCCTATAGAACTGCATACAAAAATCCTATGGGTATGTCTCCACATAAGATGGTTTATGGAAAAGTGTGTCATTTACCTCTTGAACTTGAACATAAAGCATATTCGGCTATTAAAGAGCTTAATTATGATTTCAAACTTGCCGGTGAGAAAAGGTTATTTGATATTAGCTCACTTGATGAATGGAGAACCCAAGCATATGAGAATGCTAAGCTTTTCAAAGAAAAATTCAAATGCTGGCATGATAAAAGGATACAAAAGCGTGAGTTTAACATAGGAGATTATGTGTTATTGTTCAACTCTCGTTTAAGATTTTTTGCAGGAAAACTTCTCTCAAAATGGGAAGGTCCCTATGTTATCGAGGAGGTCTATCGTTCCGGTGCGATAAAAATCAACAACTTCGAGAGAACAAGTCCGAGGGTGGTGAACGGTCAAAGAATCAAACACTATATCTCAGATAATCCTATCAATGTTGAAACTAATATTATTGAAACCATAACCCCTGAGGAATACATAAGAGACACTTTCCAGAACGTTCCAGACTCCGAAAAGGCATAGGTACGTGGTACGGTAAGTAAACCGACTCCAAAACAACTCTAATGGCAATTTTCATCAGTTTTGGATTATTTAAGGATTTTAGGAAGAAAGAAGTAGTCCGAAAGGGACACGAGGCTCCCACGAGAGAGGAGGGCGCCCCCCTGTAGGGCGCGCCCCCTGTCTCGTGGGCACCTCGTGTGCCCCCCGGACTTCGTTTTCTTGTATGTTACATATTTTGGTCGGTAAAAATTCATTATATATACTCTTGAAGGTTTTGACATCACGCAAATATCCTCTGTTTTCGTTTCGAGCTGTTTCTGTTTCAGATCTAGAGCATCATGTCATCTTCAAGCGCTCCCAAGGACAAGTTTTTCGAGAGGGTTATCAACCCCTATCTTGCGGAGGTGCTGCATCACCCTCAAACCATTGAGATGCGTGAGGGGGTGTTGCACATCCACGATGTGGAAGGACCAAGGCGTACCGGGAGCATGGAGACAAAGCTCGAAGCCATGGAACAAGAAGTTTTCAAGTGTCAAGGGATGGTGGAGCGTGGACTCAACGCCAACCAGATGATGATCACGGAGTTCACCAACAACCACAAGCTGGATGCCAAAATCATTGGGGAGACCATCTTCAAGCTTCAAGAGAAAATCGAGCACCTCCAAGCCCAGATTTATGACCTGCAAAACCAGAACTGTGAGTATGAATATAGATTCAAGCGAATGAGTTTGGCTGCAGATTTAAGGATCCCGGAGACTCGATCATCCTTTTATGATGGAGAGCCCATGCCTTGGAAGACGGACGATAAGCCTACTTCATCAACAACTCCTACTTCGCCACCTCCGAAGAAATAATCACATGGGTATGGGCACTCCCCTTGGCAACTGCCAAGCTTGGGGGAGGTGCCCCGGTATCGTATCACCATCACACTCCTATCTTTACCGCTTTATTTAGTTCGATCCTTTTAGTAGTATCTTGATCTTTTAGTTCGAAGTTTTGATATCAAGTAGTTTTGAGTTTTTCGTTGTGATCTCTTTATGTAATCGAGTCCATGTGCTATCTATAATAAAGATTAGTGTTGAGTCAAGGGCTTTGCTATGTTGCTATGATCTTGAGAAAGTAGAAAGAACAAAAGAGTTCATATTGATCTTATGGATAGTGATAACTTCACACATAGAAAGTATGAGGCATAAAAATTGTTGAGAGTTGATGAACGTAGCCTTGGTCATCGTTGCAATTAATAGGAAGTGATAAGGAAAGAGGGGTTCAAATATAAATATATTAACTTGGACATCTTTTATGATTGTGAAGCACTCATTAAGTATGACATGCTAAAAGAGTTGACGTTGGACAAGGAATACAACATAATGGTTTATGTTTTTCGACATCTCAGTTAAAGTATATTGTCATTAACCTTCCAAACATGTTGAGCTTGCCTTTCCCCCTCATGCTAGCCAAATTCCTTGCACTAAGTAGAGATACTACTTGTGCTTTCAAATATCCTTAAACCCAGTTTTGCCATGAGAGTCCACCATACCTACCTATGGATTGAGTAACATCCTTCAAGTAAGTTGTCATCGGTGCAAGCAATAAAAATTGCTCTCTAAATATGTATGACTTATTAGTGTAGAGAAATAAAAACTTTGTACAAACTTGTTGTGGAAGTAATAAAAGCGACGGACTGCATAATAAAGGTCCACATACAAGGGGCAATATAAAGTGACGTTCTTTTGCATTAAGATTTCATGCATCAACCCTAAACGCACATGACAACTCTGCTTCCCTCTGCGTACGGCCTATCTTTTACTTTATGTTTTACTTTATTGCTTGAGTCAAGGTGATACTCACCTTTCCCTTTTTATTTTTTATCCTTTGGCAAGCTCCTCGTGTTTGAAAGATCATGATACATATATCCAATTGGATGTAAGTTGGCATAAGCTATTATTGTTGACATCACCTAAAGGTGAATATGTTGGGAGGCAACACAATAAGCCCCTATCTTTCTCAGTGTCCGGCTGAAACTTTATAACCACAAGTATTGCGTGAGTGTTACCAATTATAGGGGACTACGAGATGGTTGAGTATGTGAGCTTGCTGAAAAGCTCTATTATTGACTCTTTCTGATGTTACGATAAATTGCAATTGCTTCAATGACTGAGATTATAGTTTGCTAGTTCCCAATGAAGTTTTTGAACCATACTTGACATTCTGAATTGCTTATTACTTGAACATAGGAAATCTTATGACAAAATCCATATATGTTGCTGTTATTAGAATGATCATGATGCCCTCATGTCCGCATTTTATTTTTATCGACACCTCTATCTCTAAACATGTGGACATATTTTTCGATTTCGGCTTCCGCTTGAGGACAAGCGAGGTCTAAGCTTGGGGGAGTTGATACGTCCATTTTGCATCATGCTTTTATATCGATATTTATTGCATTATGGGCTGTTATTACACATTATATCTCAATACTTATGGCTATTCTCTCTTATTTTACAAGGTTTACCATGAAGAGGGGGATGCCTGCAGCTGGAATTCAGGTTGGAAAAGGAGCAAACGTTGGAAACCTATTCTGCACAACTCCAAAAGACCTGAGACTCCACGAAACAACTTTCTAGATTTAATAAGAATTTTTGGACAAAAGAAATAGGCCAGGGGGCCCACACCTTGTCCAGGAGACAGGGGGGCCCCCCTAGGGCGCGGCCCCCTATCTCCTGGGCCCGCTGGTGGGCTTCTGGCGTCCATCTTCTGCTCTATGAAGGGTTTTCCCCTGGAAAAAATCGTGGCCAAGCTTACGGGACGAAACTCCACCGCCACGAGGTGGAACCTTGGCGGAATCAATCTAGGGCTCTGGTGGAGCTGTTCTGCCGGGACACTTCCCTCCGGGAGGGGAAAATCATCACCAACATCATCACCAACGATCCTCTCATCGAGAGGGGGTCAATCTCCATCAACATCTTCACCAGCACCATCTCATCTCAAAACCCTAGTTCATCTCTTGTATCCAATCTTGTATCAAAACCACAAATTGGTACCTGTGGGTTGCTAGTAGTGTTGATTACTCCTTGTAGTTGATACTAATTGGTTTACTTGGTGGAAGATCATATGTTCAGATCCTTTATGCATATTATTACTCCTCTGATTATGAACATGAATATGCTTTGTGAGTAGTTACGTTTGTTCCTGAGGACATGGGCGGAGTCTTGCTATTAGTAGTGATGTGAATTTGGTATTCGTTCGATATTTTGATGAGATGTATGTTGTCTCTCCTCTAGTGGTGTTATGTGAACGTCGACTACATGACACTTCACCATTATTTGGGCCTAGAGGAAGGCATAGGGAAGTAATAAGTAGATGATGGGTTGCTAGAGTGACAGAAGCTTAAACCCTAGTTTATGCGTTGCTTCGTTAGGGGTTGATATGGACCCATATGTTTAATGCTGTGGTTAGGTTTACCTTAATACTCCTTTTTGTAGTTGCGGATGCTTGCAATAGGGGTTAATCATAAGTGGGATGCTTGTCCATGTTAGGGCAGTACCCAAATGCCGGTCCACTCACATATCAAATTATCAAAGTACCGAACGCGAATCTTATGAACGTGATGAAAACTAGCTTGACGATAACTCCCAATGTGTCCTCGGGAGCTCCTTCTTCATTATTAGAATTTTTCCAGGCTTATCCTTTGCTACATAAAGGATTGGGCCACTTTGTTGCACTTTATTTACTTTATTTACTTTTTGCTCATTACTATTTATCTTATCACAAAACTATCTATCACCTACTATTTCAGTGCTTGCAGAGAAAACCTTACTGAAAACCGCTTATCATTTCCTTCTGCTCCTCGTTGGGTTCGACACTCTTACTTATCGAAAGGACTACGATAGATCCCCTACACTTGCGGGTCATCAAAGAGCAGGCTATATTTTGATGACTAGGTGCTTCATTGCAACATACTTACCTGGACGGGGTCAACAAGCAATCAACAAGGCTAGTGGCCTAGATCAATGGTTTACATTGCACTTGGTGAGTGCGTTGGTCTACCATCTCCCTAAGTGGGAGAACGGACGTCATAATTAGTGGTAGAGGGGTTACGCGTTCGCGCGGCCCCTGCCAAAACAATAATAACATTTTTTTAGCTATTCACTTTTGAACCTTTGATTTGATCATGATAAGTTCCTTTGTCATTACTTTTGTTCTCTTGTTGATTTTTTATTTGTAATATGTTTTGCGGTGGTGCAAAATCATTGGTTAAGTTAGTACTAGGATGGAAATGTGCAACTTTCAGTTTTCGTCGCCTTCATGCAGAATCAGAAAGCGACCAGGGCGGGATACTTTGTTGTCTGCGTCTGCAGGTTGATGGTTTTGTGTTCGGCACGAGTAGCGGCGTGTTGTCGCTTACCGCGATCATTGATCTATGTTTCTTTCACTTTTGTGCTGATATTTGACAGGACGCTTCTTTGATTCCCGAAGGGTCGGAGATTGACAGACAAAGTCATCAAGTATAGTGTGGGAGCTGGCAAAGCTAAAGATTATCATGTTATCAGATGCAGAGCACAGGGATGCAACACTTGTTTGTATCAACGATCTTTTCATTAACTTATCACTGCTCGCAAATGACACTTAATCGTGAGAGCATCTCCAACCGTTCGGCCCCCTAGGGCGCATAAAAATCACCCCTTGGGGGCGAGCCGGCGACTCTTTCGGCGCTGGGGGGGTTTTGCCCCCAGTCGTCGCCCCCAGCTCGCCCCCAGTCGTCGATTTTGGCCCACTTATTTCGGCGAAAAAGGCCCATATGGGCGAGAATAGGCCCATATTCGACGTGATTCTTTGTGGCTCAGCTATCAACATAAATATTTTTTATCACATATTTCATCACATAAATTTCAAATACTTCAACAAAATAGTATAACAACACATAGTTCAATACAAATTATATAGTTCAACAAATAAAAACTCATATTTCATCACACGTTGCGCCCGGTGTCGCCTTTGAGCCTCCATAGGTGCTCTATCAGATCTTGCTGCAGTTGATGATGCACCTGTGGGTCTCTGATCTCCTGACACATACTGAGGTAGGCAGTCCAGGTTGTCGGTAGCTGGTGATCAACTTCGGTAAGAGGACCCTGCCGGTGGTATGGTTCAGTGTCAAACACTGGCTCTTCCTACTCGCTCTCAATGATCATGTTGTGCAAGATGACACAGCAGGTCATGATCTTCCACATTTGATCTTTCGACCAGGTCTGAGTGGGGTACCGGACAACAGCAAATCAAGATTGGAGCACACCAAATGCCCGCTCGACATCCTTCCTGCAAGCCTCCTGAATCTTCGCAAACCAGGCGTTCTTGCCTCCAGGCACAGGGTTTTTGATGGTCTTGACAAATGTCGACCATCTCGGATAGATGCCATCAACTAGATAGTACCCCTTGTTATACTGTCGCCCATTGACCTCGAAGTTCACCGGAGGAGAATGACCTTCAACAAGCTTGGTAAAGACAGGAGAGCACAGCAGCACGTTGATGTCATTGTGAGTTCCTGGCATACCAAAGAAGGAGTGCCAAATCCAGAGGTCATGTGTGGGCACCGCCTCAAGTACCACACTGCAACCGCCTTTGGCGCCTTTGTACATCCCCTGCCAAGCAAATGGGCAATTCTTCCATTTCCAATGCATGCAGTCGATGCTTCCAAGCATCCCAGGAAATCCTCTTGCTGCATTCTGTGCTAGGATCCAAGCAGTGTCTTCCGCATTGGGTGTTCTCAAGTATTGCGGTCCAAACACTGCCACCACTGCCCGACAGAACTTGTAAAAACACTCTAGGCTGGTGGACTCGGCCATGCGCCCATAGTCGTCGAGTGAGTCACCGGGAGCTCCGTATGCAAGCATCCTCATTGTTGTCATGCATTTCTGGAAGGAGGTGAATCCAAGTGTACCGGTGCAATCCATCTTGCATTTGAAGTAGTTGTCGAACTCCCGGATGGAATTCACAATCCGGAGGAAAAGCTTTCTACTCATCCGATAACGGCACCGAAATGTTCTGTCGCCGTGAAGTGGAGCATCGGCGAAGTAGTCGGAGTAGAGCATGCAGTAGCCTTTGAGACGATGCCGGTTCTTTGCTTTCACCCGCCACGGCGCTGAGCCACCTCGCCGCGGCTTTTCATTGCTTGCCAGCAGCTGGGCGAGGGCGGCGAGCACCATGAGATGCTCTTCTTCCTGGACGTCGGCCTCGGCTTCCTCCTCCAGCAGCGCGACGAGCACTTCCTCGTCATCCGAGTCGATCGTCGAGGCAGGCAAATCGCCAAACACCTTGCGCGTGGTGGGCGCGCACCCGCCGCTAAACTGCCCCTCCACGGCCGGAAACGCCCAGCTGGTGTCGGAGGGGCTGTCGCGGCGAACCTATGCTATTTTTCCGGCGGGGAATGGCTATCTACCAGTGAAGGGCGACGGGGCGGCGCCGGGATGTACCTAGTTGCGGCCGAGAGCGCGGGGGGTGGGAGGCGGTCGGGGAAGAAAATCTTGACTTTTCACCTGATGGCGTGGGCCAGCCGTACTTTTCCCTTGCGCTGGAGCCCCCAAGCGCCCCCCAGCGCGCCGGGTTCGGCCTGCGACCGCCGGGCGGAAAAAAGGGACGAACCGGCGCTTTTCGTCGTCCTGGGGGCGCGACTGGGCCTTTTTTTGGCGCCGGCGCCGAAAAAGTCGCCTGGGGGGGGGGGCTGTTGGGGGCGCGACTAGAGATGCTCTGACGTTAACTTGTTCGGCGCGACCGGCCATCTTCGCCGTGCCCACTGACTGCATCCTCCACATGATGAGATTCCCCGGTGCCGCTTTCTGAGTCCGTCCTGCGTCGCCGGGCATCTCATCTCTTTTTTCTTTCGAAAGATAGTAGCAAGGCTTTGGACAATGATTTTTGGATCCATCAGATCAACACCGCACAGGGCCTCACCTTGACGCACTTGCAGGAGTTCGCCAACCTCTGGGAGATGGTTGCCGGTGTCACTCTAAGCCAAGATAGACAAAACACTATTTCGTGGAAATTCACAACCAACAGAGAGTACACGACATCCTCGGCTTACTTGGCGCAATTTGCGGGACTCACCTACAGTATCAATACTTCCATGATCTGGAAGATGTGGGCTCCTCCCAAATGCAAGTTCTTTGGTTGGCTAGTTCTCCAGAACCGAGTCTGGACGGCCCATCGCTTGTCTCGACGGGGATGGCCCAATTGCAACCTTTGCCTCCTTTGCAAGCAAGTTCAAGAATCTGCTGCACACCTACTATTTCAGTGTAGATTCACGAATAGAGTTTGAAACGAGATTACCATTTGGCTGGAAATTCACGACTGCTCACCAATGATTTGGCGAAATGAAGTTTCTGTTCGATCTTGGTGGCAAAAGGCGGTGAGCAACGCGGATCATAACAGAAAGGCTCTTGCCTCTGTTATGATGCTTGTCTCATGGGAGATATGGAAAGAACGAAATGGCAGCATGTTTCGCAACGCCGCGACCCCGACCACAATTATCGTCACGAGAATTAAAGAAGAGGCCCACATGTGGACTTTGGCTGGGGCCAAGCATTTGAGTAGTCTTATGTTGCGAGAGTAGTCTTTTTTTTGAACGCGTTGCGACATATGTCTGAACCTCCTCTCTTATTTAATAAAAATGGCAAATCTTTTGTCTGGTTTCAAATAAAAAAAAGACAGCCGGGCATCTCATCTCGCCAGCAGCCTAGCGCTCAACAAGAATTCGCTTTCTCCAGGAATTATTGCGGCAGACACCAATCCATCCATCGACCAGTCGTAGCCTCGTACCCATTTTGGATCTCGCTCAACTCGCTTGTGCCGACGGCATCGGCATCCCGGGCAGGCAGGGCGGAAGCCCGGCGAGCGCCCTGCCCCTGCGTACGTCGCACACGCACGGCAGCGACAGCTCCTCTCTCTCCCACGTCGCTCTCGGGAGCCAACGCGTCGTACGTCGACACGTCGTGGCAATGGCGACATGGCATTGCACGGCCGGTATTCCTGTTCACCGGTCCTACCGCGCGCGGAACTGGGCGCCGCCGGCGTGTCCTTTCTCGACGTCTCCTTTTGCCCTTTGGCCGTCTCCAAAGTACAAGAGGGAGGCTCTGTCTCAAAAAGGTAGAGCAGGACGGGAGCAAAGATCTTCCGTTGCTCTGGATGATGCGCGGCGTGTCGGGATCTCTTGAATCTGTGGTTCATTGGTTCTTTGGGTGGGTTTGAAGGGCGCCCGTCTGTGTGCAACGTGGCGATAAGTGATCAGGAGTCCGGTTGGTAAATGATAACTGGGACGGATTATTGGGGTTCTTTCGTTTTCACGAGGTTTAAGTTGATAGTATAACCTGCTGAGCGGATCGATTGGTTCGAGGTTTGGTACGATTGTGTGTCGACATGATTGTCGACCGCTGACAGGTGAAAGGATAATGCTAAATGCGGGCCATGGCATGCATCTAAGCCTTATATAATGGGAGGTGCTTAGGGAAGATGCTTAAAGAAATAAACCAAGTTTTTCTTAAGCATCGGTGCTTATTTGTACATGATAGACGCTTAATTAAGCGTCTCTTTTATAGAAATAGGCACCGATGCTTCAGAAAAATCCGGTTTATTTTTCTAAGCATCTCTCTAAGCATTTTTCATTGTACAAGGTCTAAGGGCAGCTCTAGCCGATTCGAATTCGTTGTACCAATGAACGTCATACGGGATATAAAGCGTGCTTCATATGGATATATGGAGACGGTGAAGACAGTGCGCATATACAAATTCGCCATAACGTGACGTCCAAATGTTTTTGTTACGTGGGCGTCCCACTTGTCATTCAGGCACCAGCTCAAAAAAAGAATTCACCATGGAAGTTTTTAATACCAGATTTCAACATCCGTTTACACTAGGATTTTAACTTGGATCTACAAAATGGATTTGATGAAACAACTAGGAGTTGAACAACCGGAAGCCCGCGGAAAGGGCATGGCCGTGCTGACATGGTCGATGGTGGTGATTGTGCCGGTGACGGGGATGGAGGGATAGAGGGCGGAGGATGACAGGGTGGGTGAGAGGGTGAGTGTGGTGACGCCAGCGAAGGAGTGATGGGGCTTATATATCGTCGAATGGGGGTGCTCCGGCGGGAAACAGATGCGAAATGCGGCGGCGGTTGCTCTTCTCGATTAATAAGCGATCGAGGCATCGACGGGGGTGAAAGCGGCACCTGTCGTGGTTCTAAGCCTGACAGTAGAGTGGAGGGTAGGTATGGAGAGGCAAGGTCCTAGCTATGGAGAGGTTGTAAGCACAAAGGATGTACGAGTTCAGGCCCTTCTCGGAAGAAGTAACAGCCCTACGTCTCGGAGCCCGGAGGCGGTCGAGTGGATTATGAATGTATGGATTACAAGGTGCCGAACCCTTCTGCCTGTGGAGGGGGGTGGCTTATATAGAGTGCGCCCGGACCCCAGCCAGCCCACGCAGGAGAGGGTTTAAGGTGAGTTAAGTCTGGGGCGTTACTGGTAACGCCCCATATAAAGTGCCTTTACTATCATAAAGTCTACTTAATTACAGGCCGTTGCGGTGCAGAGTGCCTCTTGACCTCCTGGTGGTCGAGTGAGTCTTCGTGGTCGAGTCCTTCAGGCCAGTCGAGTGAGTCTTCGTTGGTCGAGTGAGTCCTCGTTGGTCGACTGGAAGGCGACCTCTTCTAGGGATGTCCTAGGGTGAGTTACTTGGAACAGGTCCGTGACCCTACCCTAGGTACATGACCCCATCATTAGCCCCCGAATGGATTGAGGCTTCGAGTGAAGAAGGAGTTGATGCCGTTTCCGATTAACCTTTGCGCTCTAGTTGTGCGCTGTTCTGGATCAAAGAATCTCTTCGTTGACAGGGAGCAATTTGTCTTCGGTCGACTCGATCCATTCTATTTTTGCGTCGAGTGATCTTTCGAGCTTCGACGATCTCCGAGCGACGGATCGCCGGAAACACCGCGTCTGACAGACTAATTTGTTGCTCGCGGATTCTGCGGGGTGCGAAATTTGGGGGCGCGCGCGAAGCGGGGCAGACCGCGGCGTTCGGATGGGACGGGGCGTAGACGCCTCGATCTCCGCGCCGCCTTTTTCGCCACGTATCCAGTCCTCATAACTGCTCACAGATATGATTAGATCGACCGGGCCCACATGTCAGCCACTCGGAAGGGACCTTATAAATGTGCCCGGCGAGGATTTCTGTGCTGCGCCTCAGCATTCTCCCTCTCTCCCTCTGCTCCCTTCCTCCCTGCTCAGCGTGCCCGCTCTCGCCCCCGCACCACTTCCCTTCGTGCATCTCACCGGCGACCATGGCCAAGGAGAAGACGGCGGCGCTGGAGCGTGCCAAGAAGGCGTCGGCATCGGAGAAGGCGAAGGGGAGATCCACCAGCCGCAGAGGGTCCTCGTCCAGATCCCGCCTGCCGAAAGGCTGGGTCCAAGGAGACTGGATCCAGTCGACCATCACGGAGAAGGACCTCCTCGACATGGCCAACGAGGGCTTGATCCCTCACGGAGCTGCGAGGTTGCCGGGGAAGGAGTGGCAGCCACAGCCAGAAGAGGGTGAGTGTGTGCTTCTGGCCACTCATGTCGATCATGGGTTTTCCTTGCCGCCAAGCATTTTCTTCCGTGGCTTCTTGAATTTCTTTGGAGCGCAGCTCCACCACTTTACCCCAAACTCCATTGCCTATCTTGCTGCATTCGTGTCCATGTGTGAGGGTTTCTTGGGCTGTCGACCGCACTGGGGCTTGTTCAAACGTATCTTCACGTGTCGCTCTCAGACCGTGAAGAAGGCGAGCCCAGGTGACGAGAAGACCCGAGTCGTCCAAATGTGTGGGGGCCTGGGGATTCAGGTGAGGAATAATAGCACCTTCCCGCCCATGTCCTTCCCCGAGTCCGTCAGAGGCTGGCAGTCGACTTGGTTCTACTGCCAGGTCCAGTCGACGCCAGGGCAGTCGAGTGGACTCCCTCCGTTTACCATGGACCGAGTGAACAAGCCCTCCCCTCTGAAGCTGGTTCCGGAGGAGAAAGCCGACGTGAAGATGTTGATGGAGCGCGTGGTGCAGCTGGTTCGGGAGGGTGTGACAGGCATGGACCTCTTGGAGGTTTTCCTCAAGCGTCGCATCCAGCCTCTTCAGTTCCGGAGCCACTGCATGTGGTTGTACTGTGGGCCCGAAGACGAGACTAGAGTCCATCCGGAAGAAGTCGACGATGTCACTCTGGAAAGATGGATGGTAGCCGTTACCGGAAACAGGGACAACCCGCGTGGAGCCAGAAGGATTCCTCCACTCGACCACGACAGCGTCCCAAACAAGGTGCATTTGCTCTGCTTTCCATTGTGTCCTTGTTGTATTCATTTCTGCTAACCCTGCCGACTGGTCGACTGATCCTTGTTTGGGCATCTGCTAGGCCTTCACCGAGCTGTACTCGATGCCCAATGGGGCACAAGCTCCGACTGAGGAAGGCGAGGCGAGCGGGGGCGAGGCGAGCGGGGGCGAGAGCCAGGAAGAGGAGGAATGGGACTCGGATGCTGCAGGGGATGACGACGACGATGATGATGATGAAGGTGATGAAGATGACATCGAGGACGAGGAAGAAGAGGAGGAGGAGGTCGTTCCACCGCGCTCAGAAAGGCGGTCGAAGCTTGTCCACGACCCTTCGACCGAACGTGGTAAGGGGGTTGCGACTGCCACTCAGTCGACCAAGCGCCCTCGGACCACCTCTCCGACGCCGACTGAAAAGGCGCCGAAGCAGCCCAGGGCGGCCTCATCGAAGCCGACCAAGCTCCTGCCGAAGATGAAGGTGTCCATCCCCACCATATCAGGGTAATTGTGTTGCTCATATTTTCTTACTCTTGTGCGAATTTTATCTTTGGTCGACGCTGAGGTTAGTCGACTGATCCTTTGGAGTTGCAGTGCTGCTACTTCTGAGACCTCGGCCCGGGCCGATGACCACGAGATGGAGGATGCAGCAACTTCGAATCCAGGTACTGTGTTCTTAATACCATTCTTAGTCGACTGACTCGCGATCTCTGATCCTGACCCTTCTCCGCAGCTCCACCCAACACTGTTATCGATCTTCCTGATGATGATGAGGATGAAGAGCCGCTGAAGCACAGGAGGAGTCGGAAAGCGTCCGCCAGTAAGGTGCCTCAGGATGTGCCAGCGCCTAAAATTCTGACTGTGGAGGAAGAGAACACCACTCGACACACGGTGACCTTCGCGACTCCACTGACGAGTGCTCAGCAGCCTTCCCTCTTCATGACGCACCACGTCCCAGAGGACCAAGCTGGCGCAGCGAAGGAGGCGATACGCCAGGCGGGACTCATGATGGAGCAGCTGAAGACCATCCGGGACGCGAGCCAGGCAGCTTATGACGCCAGTTCTGCCCTCCAAAGCAATGTCCAGGTCAGTCGACCGCTGTTTGCTCTGTTGGATATGCTACCAAAAACTTTTCTTTTCTGGAATTTATATTAGTCACCCACTGGGTGTGTCGAATAAACTCCGTGTTAGCGGGGGCACGCTGAGTGCACCCGCTGGGTGTAGTCCCCAAGGCTAAGGTCGACTGCTGGCAGTCGGCCTTAGGCTTTATAATGTCAATCTTTCTGTCAGTCGACCGGTCGACTGGATTTCGCAAACCAGTGGGGGCACGCTGAGTGCACCCACTGGGTGTAGTCCCCGAGACTGTGGTCGACTGCTTGCAGTTGATCACAGTCTTAGAGAATGCGTCTCGCACACTGTTTTTTTTTTCGAGGTCGACTGGTCGACTTTGTCTTCAACAGGATTAGTGGGGGCACGCTGAGTGCACCCACTGGGTGTAGTCCCCGAGACTACGGTCGAATGCTTGTATTCGGCTGTAGTCTTAGAAACTTGTGTTTTTCCCTTTTTCACTCGGAAGTGAGTTACATTTGACGTTTAGTCGATTGGTTCTTCGCAGAACTCCTGTGATCTCGTGGCTCGCTACTCAGAGCTGGAACAAAAACATACTCAAGTCGAGCTGAGCTTGAAGCTGGTTCAGGAGAAGCTGACAAAGGCAAAGGAGGAGACCGAAGGTATGTTTGGTGAGACCCTGA